>NW_024340696.1:21089587-21139587 GCF_902729225.1 Pteropus medius | reverse complement strand
CTGGGGCTGAACTGCCCTTCCAGCTGTGGTCTGGAGGTGGGAGTTGGGGGCTGACAGTGAGAGAACCAATGGCCTCCAGGCCTAGAGACCTCACATGCCATGGGGAATTATCAATGGGTTCAAATTTATTTCTGTTTGCAAGGCTTTCAGTGAGGCTATTGGATGGTAATTAATAAAACCCTACATCCCTTGGATGCCCCCTCAAGGACCAGACTAATGCTTGATCTATCACCTGTGCTTTTCTCTATCTTCACTCATTTATCCTTCTCCTGTTGCCTGGGTCCTAAGAGCTCCCTCACTGAAGGATTGCAACACATCTTATTTTCTCCCCAATTAGAAAAATTGTCCTCTCTAGTTTGCCCTGTCTCCCAGCTTGATCTTAAAAGACCACTGATCATGTCAGTGCTTGGAGACTTTCCACAGCCCTTGCTGTTATTCAAGGTCACCTAAAATTGGGTCCAAAATTACCTGAACCCTGTGATCCAGCCAGACACTTCTGCTCACTATTTGATGAATGCCTTGTCCTTTTCTGCCTCCATGCTTGAACTCATGAAATTTTCCAAATTTTGCCTATTTTCTAAGGCCCAGATTGAATACTGTCTTCTTTCATGGTATATAATTAACTTATATTTCTCCTTTGGACCTCTGTTTAGAATAGTCTATCTTCTACCACCTTCTAGATATGTCATATCTCCTCTCTTTGTCTATAATCTCGTTGAAAGTAATAACCATATATATTTTATATCTACACCTGCCCCAGCATCTAGTATGAAACTACTTTATCGTCCTCCTCATTGTTCACTCAGTCCTGATCTTTCCTGCTAGTGTAAGCTTCCTGAAATGTCATTTTTGTCATGGAGCTCCCTCATGACTCCCCACTCCTGGCCCTACTTAAAAACCTAGAGAGACTCCTTATCGGTTATAGAATGAGATCCACTCTCTATAATCTGAGCCAGGCTACATCTTCACCTCTGCCTACCCGCTCTAGCTGCTCCTACATCAGCTCTCCACTCTTACTAGAGCATGCTGCGTGCTCTCCCTAAGGATACTTTTCCTCTTGAGCTTAAATCCTACCCACCTACCCACCAAAGCACAGCTGTAGTGTCACCTCTCATCTCCACAGATCTCTGGGTATAATTTATATTAAACATATTTCTATTCTAGGATATAGGATGGTTTGGATCTGGGGGAGATTTAATGTCAAAAAGAAATTGGGCAGCGGGTGGAGCAGCTGTGCTAAATAAAATGGAAAGCCTCTGCTTCTGGCTTAATGGAAGTGATGGCTGGAATTTGCGATTCTGCTTCCCAGCTAAACAGAGAAGAGAGAAATGGCTGCATTCACCATCAAAATGTATCCAGGGAAAGTTATTTTAATAAAATCCATAAAATAAAATTTTGTTAAAACTAAATAATGACATTCAAGAGAGCAACACCTTAATTAACAGTTCTTGGTGGGATTTGACCCACTCATAAAAGGAAACTTAGAGTTAAGAATGTTAGATTTAGGTATCTTTATCTAAGAAATCTAGATTTTTTTTTTTTTAACTCTTCCATCTGTCACAGATTTTTAGGAAACCCTTTAGCACATCATAGTGCATCGAATTGCTGTGTTTAAAGGTAAAGATTTTGATGTATATTGTTTAATAGATAATTTTCCTCATCATTTAACTGAGCTTGACTTAGAAGAAGAAAAGGTAGATCCATCCTTCCATTTACAGACACCAAGTTGAAATCAACTTGGCAGAGGGCCTTTGAGCTTTAATTTCTTTTTACAAAATTACAAATCCAATAGATTTCTTTCAGCATGCAGAAAGCCAGTAATAATATGCCTGCCAATCTGTTGGCCCAGTCCTAGGACACTGCTAAGAACAGCTTGGGCAGCCCGTCCTTTGTCCAGACCCAGAATAAACCAGTGGATGACCAAACAAAGCTGTAGTAAGGCATTGGAGCAGGTGGCACCACCTGTATCCATCTAATTCAAGCCCATCTAATCTGCCACTTATATGTGCAAAATCAGAGAGTGAGTCAGAGTATTGGGGAAAGGATAGAAGTGGATCTGGCTTATGCCAGAAGCCCGTAATAGAAGATTACCATAAAAACTAGCTACCGGTCCTGGAAACACATGATTTACCCAATGAGCTAGAGCTATTTCTCTATTATATGTGCAAATTGAGATATTACAGCTATATATGCCAGGACCTAAAAAGCTTATTTAAATATTTATTCTATGTTTATTACCTGTTTAAAATCTTCAGTGCAATGAGAATGCTTGCAAGCCTTTAGGACTTTACCACTTTACTTTTGGATTTAAAAAAGGATGTGAATTGTGGATTTCATGGTTTGGGAACAGCTCTCCCCATATGGAACCACATAGGAGATTCCTTATAGAATTACACTGGAGGAAACCCAGCCTCTGGTCCGGTGTGCTGATTCTCTTCCAGCTGTACATCACCCTGACAGCTAATGAGATGTCGACTATGGTTACATTTCTGTGAGAAAAATGAATGAACCAAATCCCAGGAACATTTTTGTAACTGTGGGGGGTGGATTAAGAGAAGGCTTATGACATTTCAAACCACATTTGAGGCATGTTAAAAACTTTCCATGTTTCTACTTCATGCAATATATCAGAGAATTTATAGGTATAAAATATTTCTCATCAGAAAATTCTCTGAGCTAAAAATAACTAAAATGTGGATTAAAGTTAAAATCATTTCGCAACAAGTCATAGATTATACTATAAGTGGAGCAAATCATAAAAATAATGAATGAAAATCTTGTGAACACATTCTTAAAAGTTGATTTTGAGAAGCTGATAATTTATATCATTTTCTAGAATGAAGAAAGAAATTACAAAAATATTTAAATTTTCTAGTGATTGAATTTTGAGTCAGTATTTGCTTTTTAATTACTTATGGTATAAAAAGAAATATTTATTGCTCGGTTCCTCTAGTCAAACCATTTTGACTCTGGAATTGACACAAGATTGGTAATTTTTGTTTCAGAATGGATTTTCTTTTTTTAAAGCTTACCTCTTTTGGAGCTATATGTAATTAAATCATTAAAAAAAATTCCTGAGGGCTTTTTTCCAAAGCTAAATATTTGTGAGGCTTGTGTAGAAATCATGTTATACTTACCCAGTCATAATGTATAGTCTACACAGAATTATTCTTGCCGTTGATTAATAAGACAATAAATTAAAAATGAAATAGCAGTGAAAAATGTTCCCTGCCACTAGTAGGAGTGCAGGAACATAGAAAATAATGTCTCTTGATATCTTCTTTGCAGTTTCAGTTAGTTATGATTTCTGGATATTCCAGTTTATTCAGGTTAGAAATGGACTCTATTATTTGACGGTTGTTCTGTTACATTATTGCAGACATGTGTTTTCAGTCAGCCTCTCAGATTAGCAAAATATCTTGCATAATTGTCATTTTAAAATGCATTTGATTCTGACATTAGTTTCTCTTTTACGCTGATGTTTATCCTTGAGAAAACCCCCAGCAATTTCCAACGTGTGGAAGCCAAAGCCGTTCTTCATAGTAAATACAACTCCTGTTTGAGGGAGCAGCCCAGCAGTGGAGGTTATTTTAATGGACATGCTGTATTACTTTAATCTAACCCTTTTACCATCTGTTCTTCCCATAACAGTGAATGGAAAAAAAAAGAACATATTTTATGTTTCAGGGTTACATTAGTAAAAAGTAAGATAAAAGTGATTTAAAAGCGTTCATATGTTCTTAGTACAATGCAGTCTGCATCTGTGATGTTTTTTTTTCTCATGGTTCAGACACAAATCAAGAGGAAAGCTGCTCATGCTTGATAGAGTGAAAGTTTTTCATGGAAAACAGGACTTTACCATAAGAGGGTCTCTCTCTTTATTTTACAGCTAGAAATGATAAAAACCTCAATGAGCTGCCAGAATAAAAAATAGATAACTGTAACATCTATTGTTGGAACATCTGGCATTTTTCCTGAGTTGGGTTGTTGCTGCCACATCCAGATGAATGCAGAGCACCTGTCTGGAACATGCTGTTGGGGCAGGAATGAATCTCATGGCTGTTATCTAAAGAAGAGTATCCATGGGTGTAATTGTGGTGGAAGAGTGCTTCACTGGTGAGAGAACATCACCCACGGGTGTGTGGAGATGGTTTACTGGAGTGCTAAGGCTGGAGAAAGCCCCCTTTGTAAAAATATGCCTGGGGACTTGGGATGCATTACTGCTTAAATGGTAGTGTATGGCCGTCTTTATTGTCTAAGTCCCTAAGCCTAGATGAGCCTGGGGTACTGGAAAGCACAAGGGCTCTGCAATTGCATCTCTCCTCTTAAACTTCATAATCATGTGACCTTGGGCAAATTTTTTTTTTCGAGCTTCATTTGCTGCATCCATAAAGGAATTAATAATACTTTTAAAATGTCGTTGACATTTAACAAGATAATATCTATGGGATCTCAGCATAGCAACTAGCAAATAGCAAATATTTGATAATTGTAGTTATTATTGTTGTTATGTGGATTAGCATATGCAAATCATATAGTAAATTGCCTCTTAATCATTTGTAGTCCATTTTCTCTTCCTGAGCAACTACAGTGTTAAAAGACAGAAATGGCTCCCTTCTGTGAACACCTAAACTATATTGTGTTTCTCTCTATTCAGGCCCTTACCATTTTCTAACTTGTATTAAAGTTATGTTCTGTGCATTATTTATACTCTTCCTAATGTGAACACTTGTAAGGTGAGACTGTGTTTCTCCTATCACCTGGCACACTGCCTTGCAAATAGTAGATACTCAAATATTAGAATAAATTGTAGAAGGAATTATTGTAAATTGTTCCCATTGGATGCATATAAAGCCCCAAGTGATGGCTCAGACTTTTAACCAAATGAAATCTTAGTCTCTTTCAGAAGGAATGATTCTTTCATGAGCTGAATCCTTAAGGGGAGCTGGGGAATGTGGATGTCGTCTGACATCCATTTCTGGCAGTCATTCAAGCTCTGTGCTGTTAGTTTTAGCCCACCTTTAGTGGTGGCATTCGGTTTCATGTTTATGAGAACCAAATTATCCTTCATCTGACTAATTTTTTAATAGGCCAAAATGAATGATTTTTTGAAAATTAAATTTTAAATAAGAAATAGGAGTAAATTAAGGTGTAGAGTATTCAGAATGATAAAAATATTTTCTAAGAAGGAAAAACAAAGGTTTCAGCAAAATTAGCCAAAAACTAATATTCAGTGAGCCTTCTTTAATTGATTGATGTACCTAATTAAAAGAAAGTATTAAATCATTGTTTCGTAGCTTTAAATATAGGAGAAAGTGTTATTACCTTTTCAAAGGAAGAAGAACAGATATTCCATAGCTCCTAAAATAATTTTGTTTTACTTGAAAGTAGTATGGATACCAATAATCTCTAGGAGAACCATCCATGGGGCTTGCATATATTCTAATGGATCATGACACACTGTCTCTCCGCCCTTAAAACAGATCTTTGGGCTTTTAATCGAAGTTTAAGTGATAAAAATCATTGGTACCAAAGTGCATTTCGGCTTTGAAATTCAGAATATTTGGAAGAAAGGCCCTACTGTTTAGGTAATTGATCAGTGGCTTGATTTCTTCTTGCGTTGGGATGCTGATTTCTTTATCCTTTAACATATGTGTTTTACCTTTTACGTGCCCGTAGGATGGGACTGAAAATATGTTCTCTAGGTAATACGGCCTAGGAGAAAAAATCATTTTAAAAGATAGTGAGTGATATGATAACCATTTTTGTTAATATACATGAAAGTCATTAAGTACCTGTACATGATACATATATATCTGTAACATGTTTGCATTTTTAAGAGTATTTTCATGCATATTATTTATTTGATCTTCATTGTAATCCTATAATGTAGGTAGCTTGTTTCTTTTCTGCAGATGGGAAAATCAAGGCCCAAGGAAAATGATATTTTGTACAGGTCATATGGGATGCTAGTAGATCAGGGTCCTTTCATATTTGAGTCCAATACTGTTTTTTTTACCAGTTGATAACTTTTAAATTACATTTTTATGCATGAATTGTTAATAATCAGTAATAAAAACAAAGATACTTAAATGATTCAGATATAGCTTTATTAGAGCAAGTTTCCATTTCTTCAGAAAAAATGTCTTTTTAAAAATGGCATCTCTAATTCTATAAGAATAAGACATAAGTTTACTATATAGGATTTTTTGATTTTTGAACATTTATTTTGCAATGATTTCATACATAAAGGAAAGTTGCAAGAATAGTAGAGTATTCCTGTATATGAAACCTAAGTTCACCAGTGCTTAACATTTTGCCATACTTTGCGTTGTCATTTTCTCTCTCTCTGTTTTCCCCTCCATCTTCTCTCATTATTTATTTTTTTCTGAACCATTTTAGAGTGGGTTCTATACATGATGACTCTTTATCTAAACCTTAATACTCCAGTGTGTATTGCTTTGTCCAGTTCTAATTCCTTAGAAGTGGAAAACTGCAGTTTTTGTGAGGGATTGTCAAATTTCCTTCCATACAGTTCGCAGCCATTTGCATTCCCACCAGCAACATACGGGAGTACTGTTTTCCAACACTCTACCAAACAATGTGTTGCCGAGCTTTTGAATTTTGGCTAATTTAATCACTGAGAAATAGTATCTCGGTGTCATTTTATTTTACATTTATCTTATTAAAAAGTTAAACATCTTTTCATATGTTTAAGAACTATTTTAATATTTTTTGTTGTATAATCAGTTTATGTCTTTTGACCATTTTTTATTGTGCTTTCTTTGATCATTTTCCTAGCTTTTAAATTGAGAATTGAATTTATTTTTGTTCTTTTATTTTTATTGATTTAAGGTGTCTAAGCTGTACATTCCATAAATCCAGATAGATAGTATTTTCATTATCTTCCCCCCAGAAATTCTATAGTTTTTGTTTGTATTTTGCCTCTTTCCCCAAAGAGTTGCTTAATGGTTTTTTCCCACGTGAAAGATCATATTTAAAAATTTATTTTTAATTTCTATTTTTTATTCATTGTGGTCAGAGAATGTTATTTATAATATTTCTTCTTCATGAAATTTACCGAGGTATTTTTCTTTGTGGCCTAATAAATTTTAATCAATTTTGATAATTAGTCATGTATACTGAGATTTATTCTTTATTATCAGTGTGTAAAGTTTGATATATAGTCATAACATTTAACTGATTGATTTTGTTTTTTTAAATCTTCTGTAGTTTTTCTTTCTCTTTTACTTCCTCTTCTTTTTTTTTTTTTCTTTTAATCTACTTTACTGAGAGTAGTGTCTTAGTCTCCTATTATTGGGATATTTCTCTATTTCTCTTTGCATCTCATAGTTTCTGCTTTATATAGGTGCTATTGCTATGTTATTTGATGAATAGGAAAAAAAAGACAAGAAAAAACAATGTTTTTAAGCAAGAGAGTGAGGTGATTAGATAAAGAGTTTCTGAAAGATCTCTGAGGTGGCTAGGTTCTAGGAACCCCCAAACCCAGGCCAAGTTGGGAGTTCCTGGGGCTCATTTGTTTTTCCTTTGTCAGAAAGACAGAGAGTAGAATGGTAGTTTCCAGAGGCTGGAGGGAAAGGAGAATAAGGAATTATTGTTTAATGAGTACAGAGTTTCAGTTTTGTAAGATAAATAGTTCTAGAGATGGATGGTGGTAATGGTTGCACAGAAGTGTGAATGCACTCACTGCCACTAAAGTGTACACTTAAAAATGGGAAAGATCAAAAGTTGTAGGTTATATGTATATTACCACAATTATAAATAGTTTTTTTTAAAAAAAGAAAGGTAAAAATTAAAGAGGGTCAGGAAGTGGGAAAAAATGATGCTATGGACATTCATGTATAGGTTTTTGTATGAATATAATTTTCATTTATCTGGAAAATGTCCACGATTGCATGTTTAGTTCTTTTTAGAAACTGCCAAGCTGTTTTCTAGAGACTGTATATCATTTTACATTCCCACCAACAGTGTATGAGTGAACCAGTTTTCCTGCACCTTTGTCAGCATTTCATATTGTCACTGTTTTTTATATTTTAGCCAATCTATAAGTATGGTGTAATATTTTATCGTAATTTTAATTTACACCATAAGTGCCGATGATGTTGACCATCTTTTCATGAGATTATATCTCACCCGTATATCTATTTGGCGAAGTGTCTCTATGTCTTTCGCTATTTTGTTTTTTATTATTATTGAGTTTTGAGAGTCCTTTATATATTCTAGAGACATCCTTTTTCAGATATGCGGTTTGTAAATATTTTCTCCCTGTCTGTAGCTTAGGGTTGTTTGCAGAGCTAAAGTTTTCAATTTCAATCAAATCTGATTTATCAAAGTTTTCTTTGATGCATTGTAATTTTGATATCAACTTAAGGACTCTTTATCTAGCCCCAGCTCTTGAAGATGTTCTTTCATGTTATTTTCTAAAATTTTACTTTTTACATTTACAACCTTACCTTTTACATTTAAGTCTGTGATCCATTTGAGTTAATTTTTATATAAGGTATGAGACAAATTGAAGTTCATGTTATTTTTGCCTATGGATGTCCAAGTACTAAAACATCATTTGTTAAATCTGTCCTTCCTTTATTGACTACTTCTGCACCTTTGTCAAAAATCAGTTGGGCATATTTGTGTGGGTCTATTTCTGGGTTCTCTATTTTGTTCTTTTGATCTGTGCATCTATTTCTCTATCAAAACCACACAGTTATGATTACTTTAGCCATATGGTGAATCTTGAAGTTGGGTAGACGGATTCTTTCACTTTATTATTCTTTTTCAAATTGTGTTAACAATTCTAGTTCCTTTCCCTTCTATATAAATGTTATGCATATATTGAAAATTCTCTATCTTCTTTTAACTATTTTCTCTGATCCTTTTATTTTCTCTATCCAATTTTTGTTTCCTTACGTGTTTTCCAGGCTTTCTTCAATTTCTCTTTTTAAATTTTTATTTAAACGTATTCTCCTTTCCACAACTTGTAGTTTATTCTTCATTTATTCAATTTCTTTGAGTTTGGTTAGTATTTACTGCATTTTTCCTGTTTTGTGGTGGTTGCGGTTTTGTTGTTGTTGTTGTTCATTTCTTAGTTTTAAATATCTGATTCCTGGTGTTGTGCACCCATGCGTGTATGTCAGGTGTGTATGTGTGTCTCCAAATGCTTGTTGAGGGTACTTATTACAGTTTAGAGTGTTTGTTGTCTTATAATTTTTCTTTGTTTCATGGTTGGTTATTTGATAAGAATTTTTATCCAGCTGAGATGTTTATATTTTCACTTTCTTTTTATTTTCCCTACAGGAGTTTAATTTTTCACTTTCTTTTTATTTTCCCTACAGGAGTATAGAGAGTTTAATTTTTTCCCTGTTCTTGGGCTGGATTACTATTTCAAGAGCACTCTTTCCTGTCAGTTTTGTGAAAGAGTTTGTAAATGGATGATGATGGTGGTAAAGAGGGGAAGGAGGAAAGATGGATTTGCCTGTCTTGTTTTTCTTTCTTGTTTGCTGGATCCTTAATTCCCCTCCTTTTATTCTTTCCTTTTAATATTGTCTCTGAGGGATACCACCTAGTCTCAATTTACTTTCTTCTCTTATGGATATGACACTTTTTAAAGCTGCCATTTTGCATTTTGCTTGATTTTGAGCCTCTTTACTATAGGCAGTGCTGTGAACCACCAGATACTGACTTGTGCTCATATTTTGGCACTTACTTGTATTGTACTTTTATTTTCTGAGTATGATTTTGTCTGTTTGCCAGTGTCCTAAACTTCTCTCTCTCTCTCGCTCTCTCTCTTGCTCTCACTCTCGCTCTCTCTTTCCCCTTCTTTTTTTCATGGAGTCTCTTAAACCTCCCCTTACCCTTCTCTCTATACCGACAGACTCATAGCAGATGCTGTGGGACTTTTTTTTTTTACTTATAAATAATTTGAAGTTTGAAGTTTGGCATATTCTCTGCCTCTTAGTAATGCTAATAGCATGGGTCATATGTGATTTCATTTGTGCTCTTTGGTGGCCTTATATGTTCTGAGAGAAGGTTGTATAGACAGATATAGATTCAAATGGCTGCCATTGTCCTTTATACTCAGAAGCTTCTAGAATGTAATAATTTATTGACCAAAAGGCATCATGTAATTCCTACAAAACTTGTGCCATAATGGGATACTTGGGGGAAAGTTGACATTATAACAAAATTATAATTTTCTTCTTATAACCATGACAATAAGAATTCCTGGACATGGATTATAGTTCTGAATAATTTATCGTCTTTAAATAAGTGAAATGCAGGGACAGGCATGTGAATCATATATTTCAGCACTAGAAAGGATATCAAATAATGATTGTATCATATAGAATTTTAGAGCTGGAAGAAAAATTAGAGGAAGTCTAATCTAACCGATATGTCATCTGACAGATGAGGCTGAGAAAGAGAAAGCAATTTATTCAAGTTTACCCTGAGAGTTATAAGCAGAGATTGATCTGGAACCAGTTCTCTTGGCTCCCTGTCCCTTGCGCGTCTCCCATTAAATGGCCCCAATTCAGCCTTTGGTAGGGACAAAAGAAATTAAATCATTTGCCCAAGATGGTGCATGTAGTAAGCAGCAAAAGTAGATGTGAGGAAGACCAGGAGCCTTGTTAAGCAGCATCCATTCACTGTGTTTCACACGATGCCTATATTTTTTGGTCAGCTACCTTCCTTTCTGCTCTCTCTCTCTTTCCTCTAATATGTAATGAGCACCTGAAATAGTTTAGATCCAATTATGGGTTTGTACTGTTCTCAACAGAGTTTCTATTCAGCGCAGTTCCTTCTAAAGGGATGAATGTGGCTAAGAGTTGTGATGGTGCACACAGTTGTAAGTTTATAGGTCTTGAAAAACAAAGGTTTACAGCTAGGCTTTTCCAACGTGTCTCTAGAGCAATGTGAGGTCTTGGTCTAACTCAGCCACCCAATTTCTGCCTGCTTGAAGGGCAGTGTACTTGCTGTTGTAGTTTCCTACTATTGACAAGAGGCTTATCCATGAAATTCTTCTTTCGGTGCTCTTGAAATGTGTACCTCATGTATGCCAGGGTTACATCGTATTGAATTTTCTTTGTGAGCGGAAGACAGAATGTTCTTCTCTGCTGCGCCAATAGCACTTTCCCATATACACTCAGGGAAAGCTTTTCCCCCTCTCAACAGGGCTCAAAAGTCTTGACTGGAGTACTTCAGAAATAGGCCTGGTTGATACTTTTATCAAAACAAGCAGAGTCTGGGCAATTCCTAGGTTGGAATAGCACGGATGACCTGAATTTTTCCTAGGCAGGTGCATGGATGGCGTTAGCAAAGGGGTAATGTATAGCACTCTGATCCTCATTCATAACAAGAGCGGGTACCGACCCCCACCTGGTGAAAGTGAATGTGGCATGGTGTTCATGGGGAGAAAAGACCGATGGCATGTGGAGGTGTGACCTAGGAAGGAAAATGAAGCTCGGGATGGCTTGATGTAACTTTCTTATGGTCAGTCCTTCAGAGAGAGACATTGAATTGATCATTATTTTTTTTTCTTGCTAGAATATGCTGATGGTCCACATGTACTTTTGTAAAATAATTAAAGTAATAGAAATGGTAACAAAAAAATCTTTAACCTGGAATTTGCACAGAATTCTGTTTTGAGCATGCTGTATTGATTAGCGTGCTTTGGAGTTCCCCCAGAAGAAATTCTGTACCTCATCTCCCTGGCTCCAAGAGCCCCGCGGCAGGGCTGCCTGTTTGCACTGAACTAGAAAGAGTCCGGATTCTTCCTTCTACTCAGAGTGAGCTTTGCACATGACAAGTCAGGAACAAGAGCCTAGGAATTTCTCTCTCCCCGCAATCCCTACCACACATGGCCATCCTTATTTCCTCGGAGGTAAAAAAGAAAACATAAAATGGACTTATATTTTGGTTCTTGAGACTGTAAAACAGTTCTTGCCAGTTTTCTGGAAATCTCTCTAACGTTGGATCTTTTTTTCTCTCCTCTTCCTTAACAGAGTTTTGTTTGTTTGTTTGTTTGTTTAAGTGTAAAATCATGGTTTGGAGTGCAGGCTTTGAGACCAGATAGATTGTAGGTTGGTCATACCATCTTAGTAAAACTCTCGGTGATGTAGTTTCCTCATTTTTGAAATGGAAATATGTTACTGCCCAGGTGTTTATGAGGATTCCATGATTTTATATATATATATATATATATATATATATATATATATATATGTATACACACACACACACACACATACACACACACACACACACACACAAAATGATTAGCATTGCCAGGCACATAGAAAGGTCTCAGTAAATAGCATCTATTATAATCATAGCAGGCAATCTCTATAATAGTACTTAGATTGTGTTTGGCATTAGGTAACCGAAACTGGTAGAAATTATATTACTAATTTTAGTGGCTCATGAGGATCTTCAGACTGAGCATACATCCTACGGAGGTCTGCTGAGCCTTTTACGTTTCTTTCAACACCAGACCAAATACTCTGGCAACAAGTACGGGGCATGATTCCAACAAGGCTCAGCATTGCCTGCAGCTGTGTTGTCCTGATGATCCTATGCATCTCTAAAGTTTACTTTAGAAAGCAAGAAACACGCCCCATTGAATAGGTCCAGCTCATATGGGCAAGACTTTTTAAGTTATATTGCAGTGGAATTAGGTAAGCATTTATTAACTATTCGATTGTGTAGTGGGCACGGCCATCTGAGAGTTAACAGTCCCACTTGAAGAGTCAGGTGCAGAGTCAGAAAAAGATATGAAAAACAAATAGAAATAAAATATGTAGCTTTCTCGGACTCTCCCTTTGGCAATACCATTTGGGTAGTGATAGAGAATTTGGTTTTGAATCTTGGCTCTGCCACCCGCTAACCCTGTGGCCTTGGGCAAATCATTTTCCTTCTTTGGGCCTTACCTGCCCCATCCGTACAATGGGTTACTAATATCTTCATTAAAGGGTTAACGTAAGAACTATGCAGGGGATAATTCACATGAAGTACTTTTCACCGCCTGGCATTTAGTTCCGCCCATGTCGTTATTATTTTTATCTCCTCCTTTCAGCAGACAAAATCAAGTCGTGGGTGCCCAGCCTGGTCCTAAAATAAGTCTTGTTTTGGAACCTGTAAGCCCAATATGACCTTAGAGGTGCTTGAAGAGTACAAAGGATATTTTTTAAAAATGTACATTTCTCACCCTCTTGGTTACAGTATTCCGGATTTCACACGGAAAGATCGGAATCTGATCACGACAGCCAGTGGGGAGGAAGTCCCCTGACCGACACAGCCTCGCCGCAGCTCCTGGACCCCACGGACAGGCCAGGGTCTCAGCACGACGCGTCTTGCGCCTACAGACAGTTCTCAGACCGCAGCTCTCTCTGCTATGGCTTTGCGCTCGACCACTCCAGGCTGGTGGAGGAGAGGCATTTCCACACCCAGGCCTGCGAGGGAGGTCGATGCGAGGCGGGCAGGTACTTCCTGGGAGCGCCGCCGGCCGGGAGAGAGCCCTGGTGGGGCTCTCGTGCCGCCTTGCCCCTGACCAAGGCCTCCCCAGAAAGCAGAGAAGCCTATGAAAACAGTATGCCTCACATCGCTTCAGTCCATAGGATCCACGGTAAGGGTAGCCGAAATGATTTTTGAGTTCGCAGCATTGGGCCCCTGGGCGGGTCTATAATATTTTAGGTTGGACACCAGAGTGACTGACCTAATGGTTTTCTCCTTTGAATTTACAAATTAGACACTCACACCAGTGAGATTTTAAAAACCAATTCCAGGTACTTTAAGTACATTCGCTTTGCTGATATTTGCCAAATATATTCATTTTGGACAGGTGAGTAAAAATGATTCCCATTTTAGACATAAAAAAATAAGTATAGTAATTAAGTTAAAGTTAATTGTTAAGTCTATTGAACTTGTAGTATGTATGCATTTCAATTTCTTGTGTATCATTTTCTTTTATATTCTCATGCTTTGCATGTGGACTTAAGTAGTTTGGGGGCTCTTCCAGCCGTGTTTCTTTATGAGGGCACTATTGGCATGTTGGATGTCCCAGTCTTTCGTGGCCTATCACTCACATCACAGGAAATTTAACCTCTCTGGCCTTTTGGGCATTAAATGCCAGCGGCTGCTGCCTTCCCTCATCATTATGACAACCCACAATGTCCCCTGTGAGTAAAGGGTGGAGTGATATGTAGAATCTACAAAGATTTGCACCTTGAGATTATTACATGGCTTCATGAACACACAGAAATGGGCACTACAGTGAAAGTCTTTAGTGTAGTAATGCTCTTCTTTGGTCATACGAAAGTAAACTCGTCAAGCGAAGCCCATTCTGCCCATTTCAAGCTTGGGTCCAGGCGGGTCCTCAAAACTTTACCTATTTCATTAAAAGTCGGTGACATTAAGATTGATTCGATGGCCCCAATATTACTCTTCTTGCTGTGTCTTTAGGGTAAGAAGTATGCTAGACAATGTTGTACTCACCCGTAAAATCTTCTGCCAGATACCACCCAGTGCTGACTGACTTTTATGTCTTTAATTTGTTTCTGTTTTTGCGCTTTTATTTTTCTCTTTTTACTTTGAGTTTCTCTAATTTGGTACACTGGTAATGGAAACTCAAGGCAAAGGCCAATTGCTTGCCAAAAAATGGAGTCAAATGAAAACACTGGCTTCACCTTATTTTAGAAATAAAATAAGACAAGAGAAAAGAAAAGTTGTGAATAGTGTAATCCAGGGCCTCTTTGCTGCATTAAGCAGTTTACAGCTTTTATGTGTCCCTTCCTGTGTTCCTCCTTTTTATATTGACTTCACTCTACTCTGAGAATAATTTAATTTATGGAATGTATTTTGGAGGCACTATTCCTCCATATTAGATCTCTCTCCTTGGCTCAAAATGGGTTGTTATTAACATTTTAAGTATTTCTTCTTCACTTTATTTCAGAGACATCTAAGATACCAGAGTTATTGTATGATTACATGTAAAAATGAGATTTTCACCACTAGATTTGAAAAGACAATATTTATATTTTTGATTAGGACAAAATACATATATATCCATGCACACATATGAATATATATATGAATATATATTTTATATATAAATATATTCTTAACCCTCAGTTTAAAAACTAACATTAGAGTTTTATTGTAACTCTGCTTAAGATACATTTAGCAATATTAACATTTTAGGTGACTTATTTGAAATTGAGAAAATAGTACAGCCTTTATCATTGTCTTCCTCAAATCCAATTGAAAGTATTTTCTAAGCATCAATTTAACATGACACTTTCCTAGAAAATATCATAAACCAAATGCTAAGTATTTTTCTTTAATTATTTACAGCTGGGCAGGTCCAATGATTTGCATACATGAAGTATAAACACACTTTGCTGTTTCGCTAATTGGCATTCACAATCCACAAACAAGGTTTACCTTCTAAAAAACTTGTTATAAACTTAAAAAACTTGTTATAAACTTATCTGCACTTAAAAGCCACAGAACTATGAATTCCAGTACAATACTTTGACATTCTGTCTGTCATGTGAACCTGTGTCTGTTTCAAATACTGGTGCATATATTAAAAATGAAAGATATAAGGTTTCTTTTAGAAAGAAATACACTTACATTTTGGGGGATAAATTTTGAGACCATTTACTTTTTACCTTTTCTAATTTCTAGGACGAGGTCATTGGGATGAAGATAGTGTGGTCAGTTCTCCAGACCCTGGGTCTGCCAGTGAATCAGGTGACCGATATCGCACCGATCAGTATCAAAGTAGCCCACATGAACCTAGCAAAATTGAAACTCTGATAAGAGCCACCCAGCAAATGATTAAAGAAGAAGAGAACAGATTGCAGCTAAGGAAAGCGCCCCCAGACCAACTGGCCTCCATTAATGGAGCTGGGAAAAAACACTCCCTCTGTTTTGCAAACTACCAACAGCCCCCACCGACAGGCGAAGTCTGCCACGGCTCCACTCTTGCCAACACTTCACCGTGTGACCACATCCAGCAGAGAGAGGGAAAGATGCTGAGCCCCCATGAAAATGACTATGACAACAGTCCTACTGCACTGTCTCGAATAAGTAGTCCCAATTCAGATCGCATTTCAAAATCCAGTTTGATCCTAGCTAAAGACTATCTCCATTCGGATATGTCTCCTCATCAGACAGCAGGAGACCATCCTGCTGTCTCTCCAAACTGCTTTGGCTCTCACCGGCAGTATTTTGATAAGCATGCTTACACATTAACTGGATATGCCCTGGAGCACTTGTATGACAGTGAAACCATTAGAAACTATTCCTTGGGCTGTAATGGCTCACACTTTGATGTAACTTCCCATCTAAGGATGCAGCCAGACCCAGCACAAGGACACAAGGGAACATCTGTTATAATAACCAATGGAAGCTGATGTTTTTCTAAAATATTTTATTCTTTAAGGATCTCTGAAGCATATTTATAGTTTAATGCCCCATGACAAGCATTTACTATGCTACAGATTGTTAGGATAATTTCAGTTCCTGGGTATTTGAAATGTGTTCCTTTGAAGTCAAAGAAAACATCACTAGCATTCAAGGTTATATACAGATAATGGAGCTAAAGTGAATATACAAATTGCCCCTCTAACCAGAATAGATAAAATTTTGAATAGAAAAATACTCGTGTAGGTTAAGTGAGCATATATGCCATGTGAAAGACGGACAACAACATTGCGTTTGATGATCCGGTGACCCTCATACACACATCTTGCTATCTACAAACTGCACTGTACACTTTACATGCAGAAATATATACTGTGTACCATAAATACACCCTAAATGGGTAACTTTTTTTAATAGTAGCATATTAAGATTCTTAAAGAAATTTCTACTCCCAAAATAACTAAGAAAGAGAGACATTTTGTAAACTTTCTTTTTTGTGGTTTTAAGCAGCTAGCTCATTTGGATTCAGGTATAAATTAAGGAAATGGTTCTGGATATGGTATAAAAATGAGAGTTTTCAGCTGATATCCATTATAAGCAATCAGGAAGTGGTGATTTTTTACCTTCTTTTGAGTTAGACAAGGAATAGGATCACATTGACATCAGTAAGGGTTTTTCTAAGTGAAAGTACTGAGATGTTGAGACACACAACAAAAACCTGGTATGCCCAATTTGAAATAGTTCAGTGAAGATGGAAAGGCCAGAGGCAGAGAGAAATTAAATAGTATCTCAGAAAAAAAACAATTTAAGGCTCAGAATATGTAACCAACATATTTGGGACTCATAAAACCAGCCAAATAAAAAATTCAAACCAATTCACCAAGGAAAAAGGCTAATAAGTGCAAAAACAATTAAGGAAAACCAGTAAAGTGCTTGCTATATGACAGCGGTGTCATATATTTGAAAACTTTTCAAAGCACAGATGTGCAAGTGTGACAACATATGAAATGCCTCAGGAGAGGGTCTAAGATAAAAGCTTAGGCTGATAGACAAGTGATTAAAAGGGCAAGAGTAGTACTTTGACTCATTAAGGAACAGATGAAGTGTTCATTTTTCTTATTGTTTGTAAACAACAAAAACAACACGTAAAACAGTAGAAATACCAGCCGACTAGATGCCAGGATCTCTGGATCTGATTCTGGCCCTGCCTGTAATTTATTTTGGGAACATAGATGTACAACTCACCACAACTGGGCCCAGTTTCTTCATCTGTGTGGCAATTCTAATGTTCCATGGTTCTGTGGTTCATTGGTGCAGCAGAACTGAACTTGGTAACTAGTTAACTGTTGTGAGTGATCCAAACTTATCATCCTGGCTTTTCTGTACTCATATAGAGATCTAGATGCTTTTTTTTTTTTTAACATAAGCAGGTGCATGGGCTCTTTTAGGCACGTATAGTTACAGACAACTTTCTAGTTCAGCCAACATGTTGGTGGTAAAAACCGATAAAGGAGAAGAAAAATAAGTAATATTTATTTAATGCACTATTCTCTAGTAATCAAAGCAAAGTGGCATAAGTGAATAAAGAAGTTTCATAGATAATATTTCCTAGGAATCCCATGCCTGAAATTCTTGCCATATTCAAAGAGGGAATGTATTGGAAGAAATTGACTTATAATTTTGAAGACAGACCATGACATTGAACACTCAGGGATTAGTACTCTATTTTCATCATGTAACAGTTATTTGGCAATCCATAGGTAGGTAGGTGACAATCTGAATGATGATAATCTGAGAGATAAATTTGGGATTGTTTGTATGTGAGAAAAGAGGCAACGTAAAATTAAATATTTCTTGGGTATGACAGAGCAACATTTGTGCTATAAATGGAAAAAGTGCAAGTAAGTGAGAAAGTTAGTGATTATTTATACTTTCAAAAAAGTTCAAATAATAAAAACTAAATTTTGAACTATAAAAGCAAAAGTATTCAGTAATTTTGAGAAAAATATTTATGAGAAACCCCTGGAATACTTAAAATGGATTTTTGATCATTTTGCAACATGAAGTAAGGTTTTAGGAATGCTAAAGATTTTGTAGAATTCTGTAGATGGACAAATGGTTCAAAGACATAAATATCTGATGAATATGTGTTTTGGAAAGGAAATCTATACAGATGGGCTTTACTGATGGATATACATTCTATTAAAAAGGTCAGAGACAGATCCTATAAAAGAAATAGAATCTTAAGAATCAAGGGAAATGAACTGATATGAAAGAAAAGACTATCACTAAAGAAATTTTAGTGGAATTTTTTGTATGAAAGTTAATTGAGGAAAGAAATAAATTATAAGCTCTACAAATAAGGGGGTAATCAAAAGGAATAATGCTCTTTAAAATAATATTACCAATATTTTAAGTGAAGACAGAATTAACTAAATTACATGTTAATTAAAATGTTGATAGATTGACCCAGTGTTAAATAGAAACCATTTATTTACTTTATATGTCAATCATTTTATAGCAACATATTTGTTACATTACATATAATGCCTTATAGGCCCACAGTATTATATAGCTTACATTTTTTTGCAATGTGGCATGATTATTACAAAATGACCTAAGATAAGTTGAGACAGTTTATGGCAAGGTACCTTTTTAATATGCTGTACACATAGATGTGTTAAAATATATTTATAATCTACATTATTTTGTTGCGTGCAGGAACATATTGCCTCATAATGAAGATGTCTATCTGTGTCATTTTAAAATATGGGTTGTAAAAGGAGTGTGTTCCCAATAACTTAATCAGTTGACTTTAGTTTTGATCCTTGACTTCTGTAACTTTATTAAATGCTGAGAATCATGTTACTTGATTAAAATAGAGAGAGAGTATGCTTTTCACATCACCTTGGGAATTCATTGAAAAGTGCTTTTTTCAATTACTCTCACATATAGCAATTTATTGGATGGTACAAAGCTCATGCTTTCTAGTAATAGTAAGAATATCTTTATTACCCATTTTACCTGCCTGCCCTAACTAATTTAAAAATTTAGATGACCAAAGAAATAAATGAGTATTTCCCCTACCTTTCTTGGGAAAAAATTTTTAAAACTGTTATTGAGAATTATACAGATTCAGCATATTTTTAGATGCATGATATTAATGTCACAGTCACTACAGGTCAGATGTAGATGTGCTTCAGCTCTGTATTTTAACATACTATGTTCAATATAATGAGCTGTGTTTCCTAACCTATAATTGCCAGGTATAGGGTAATATGGCACGTTGCTGATGTGCCATTCAAAACGAGACAGGATGTAATAAAAGATTTGCCCTCAGTGTGTATAAAAAACCCACTTATTCTTTCTTGATTTTATTTTATGGGATTAGAGTATTTCTATTGGGTACTATTCTTAATTTTCTCTACACTTTGCTGCCATATGATGCCACAGGGCAGAGAATCCAACTTAAGTTTTAATGGGATCTAGAAAAGAATAATATACTTGTTTCCTTTTCTTTTTTTTAATGGAGGATGAGGATTGATTCCATAAAAGATCATTTAGAAAATATAGATAGATATTTTAAATTAAAAAAAAAAAAAGGTTTTTTTCCCCTAAGACCTAGACCAATTAAGTTTGATACAGCTAAACAGACATTCTTAGTACAGGTATGATATTTATAATTTTTTTTCCTCTCTCTCCTTCCCTCCCTCTCTCCCAAAAGCAGGATGTTAGTAAGATGTTCAGTGCAATTGTATTGGTACTAGTAGTATTTGGAAGTGACAGTGAATGCTCATATTTGGAAAACAGGATTTGGCCATTTTGGAGTCACTTACCTTGCCCAATGGAATTGCTTACACTTTAATATACTCTCCTTAATTTAAAGAGTTTAAAAGACCAGATCTGGTTCCCCAGTTCACTCAAATCACAGGACATAGACATACATCCTATTTTTAAATGACTTAATAAAGAATATAAATCCTATGGTTCTCCAAACAAGTGATTCAACTTTCATGTGAATGTCAGTTTTTGCGAATAGGAATTTAACACTAAAACAGCAAAATCTATTGGTTAGTTCTAACTTGGAAATGTATTGTGGATAAAACGTTCATTATCATTCTAAACTTTAAATGAATGGCAGAACAGCTATGAACATCTGAAGAGGATATCTTACATAGAAAATGTCCTTGGAGGAAATTTATGTGTGGTGCTCATTTCTTGTGCACAAGAATTGTATGGGTCATGCTTAACTCAAAAAGTGGGATTGTGCTCATATCTGAATAGAGATTTGTTCAAAGTTCCTTCAGTCTATATGCAGAAACACACATTCGTAATCGTAAAGCAAGTAACAAGATTCTATTCTGCTGTGCTCCTTAAAAACTGATGGTCTACACAAGAAATCCTAATTAATAATTTTAAATCAATAATTTACAGTTTTATTTATTGTAATTTTGCTGCATGGGGCTTTGCTTTTATAAACCTATATATTGGAACGTTTGTCCTAATTTGCTGATCTGGAACACATTTAATCCCAGTTGAATTTACACCCAACAACCCTGGTGTGTTTACATTTCAAAAGAAATGAAATTGGTGTGAAAAAGTTTTTAGAAGTACTGTAACTTTTTTCTTTTTCTTTTCTTTTTCTTTTTTTTTTTTTTACAAAGGGACATATTTCAAAAAATGAAACATATGAGTAGGCACTTCAAAAAAGATAAAATATTTTGTTTGCTTTTTGACTGACATGCTATAAAAAGGATTATATTTGTGAAAGAAGATACTGATTGCCAATATTTCAAGTACCATCTTGCAATGTATAGTTTTTAGTGATATCGTAGTATAAATCTGTAATTTGAACTTTTACTTTGGAATGTAAAGTAGAAAATATTAGCTATGTTAATGATATCTTGCAAAGTGTTCCCATTTATAATTATTTATATTGTAAATAGCTTTCTGAAGTAAATTCGAAGTTAATGTGCATAAAATGTATTTATTATGTGAGGAATTTTTTGGTTTAAAATATAGTTACCAATATGCAGTTTGAGTCTGAATTATTCATTGAAGTAGAAATCTCTATAAAAAAAAATAGACTGTCAACCAGAAGATTAGAACTGTAAAGAAATAAGGAACATTTTAGCTCTAGATTCTGTTGGAATGAGTAACACTACTCATCATCAATACTACCGTCAATACCAATAATAATAATAACAATACAATACCACTACACACACCCCTTAAGAGATCCATTATGGCATGTTTACGCAAAGAGATAATCTGGCATTGCAATTATTATTAAGTTATGGATCTGATTTTCATTACACACTAGAGAATGTTTTTTCAATTCTTTATTAGGACATCTTAAGCAGGACTTCTTTGGTCTCCACTTTGCTAAAATAAAACAGGAAATTTGAAAGTATAGATTACATTTTTAATGCCCAAGGGAAAAGAAAACATATAATATTGAGATTATTTCATTTGCTGTCATTCAAAAACACATTAAAAAACACATGTTGAATAATTGTTATTTTGGAATCTAAAGTAGTTCTTAAATTCAGAATTAGGGATTAAGGTGAAACAAAAATATATTGCCAGGTAGTTCTCTCTTACATATTTTCATAGCACCTAACATTTTTTTTTTTCTCCAGGGATTTCTGATTTACCTTGATGTATTTCAGAAATTGTCAATCATTAGCCAATTCAGAAAACCTACACAATGTATTTTTAATGCAAGGGAGATGTTGTTTGTGTTTCATAGTTTTTTTTTTTTGACAAAGCTGCATAAAATATCAGTGCCATTAATATTATAACATTTATCAGATATTTTACAACAATTATTTAAATATTTGTATTAGTGCTTTCATTTCTGCAAATAAAATTGTTCTCACCTACTTTATACTCCAAAATAACTACAGTTGCAATTTAATCCACATTTATGGAATACTTGTTACGTGCTCCAAAAGGGATAGACACCAAGCATCTTTCTCATTATAAGACCTTACAGGAAAGCTCATACAGAGGGTCTTTGATTTTCCTTATGTGCTTTGAAAGTGTAAAGTCTTTAGATAATCATAAAAATGACAAGCATTTATTGAATCCTCATGTGCCGTGCACTGAACCAAACTGATTATCACTGAAGACTGGGTAGAGACCATCACATTAAATGGAGCATACCAACATGCTCCATTTAATTAATGAGGAAAGTGAGACTCGGAGTGATTAAGTAACTTAGTGATACAGCTAATAAGTGGAAAAGATGAAAAATGAACCCAGGCAGGTTTGCTCCAAAACTTTACCTTACTTCATGCTGCTTTCCTTCTGTAATAAAAAAATTAAGTGAAAGAAAATATTGTCTAAACGGTGGTTGAATAAAACAGATTGCTCAATCCAGTCAATGGTAGCTTCAGTAGCCCCATGTATGGCCTCAGGGCTAGGCTGCTATTTCTCCATTATTACACTGACACATGATGACCAGCCTGAGGGAGAGAGAGGCCAATCTTGCAGCTCTCTTATACAGTAATCTGCCTTCTTGCTGAAAGAGTGTTCTGATATTTCTTTCATATGACCATGATACCAAGGGAAGTCTAGGACACAATAAACTATAGGCAAATTATTCTAACAGGATCCCCATGATATTTGAAAAAATGTTGAGGCTTTCTCAATTAACAAAATACAAGTGGCTTAATTGGTAATTAAAAACTATACAATTTTTTTCAACCAACATTTTCAAGATAGCCAAAAGTATTACTTTTTCATGATAGTCTTTGAATATTCTATTTTGTTGCATGGAATTCTTTTCCTCCTCTTTGGAACAAAACCAACCAAAGCCTCGTTTACTAAGAACTGATACGTGCCAGTATTGCCTATATTATTTAAGGGCATGGTTTTGTGGGTACCCTGTGGGTAGAGCTTATGGGGCTGTTGTAAATACCACATTGTCATTAAAGGAACACTTCCCCAAAGTTATCGGACAGGAAAGCTGCCCCTCAGAAGAACACAGATGATTTCTATAAGATGTATTTAAGTGACGACATGAGCCTGTTGAGATCAGGCTGTCTCTGGCTGCCTTGGTGGTGGTGGTGGTAAATCCCAGATGCCAGCAACACAGGCAGCCCGTCCAGACATGCCCGGCCCCTGGCCTCTGCCTCACAGTGTCAGGAGGGTTGATCCTCTGTAGCACTTCTTGGCCTTTTCATAATTATGCTTTATAACTTAATATGTGCTGTATTTACCTATGGAATTAGATCCAGGGTGGGAGAAATATAAAACAGCCCCTGCTTTGGGAGTTTGTAAATAATCTCTGCTTTGTTCAGCTTCCCCCCAGGTCAGGCTCCTGTGTGAGGAGTAATTCCATATGGGAATCTTACTCGGGTGCTATCTAAGTAAACCTTAAAGGGAATCTTGGCAGTATCTACCAAGCCATAAGGAAATCATTCTCAGTTTCTGGGGAGGATTTCCTGATAGCTTTGTTTGGTATACATATAAAAACTGAACCTGAAGAGTCTTCTTATGGTTAAGGTCTCCAGAGTTCACTTGGGAATGGGTAATTGGGATCTAATGTGAGAAGAATCATTCAGACAATAATCGAGGTTCATTATTTAGTGCATTTCTACATTTCTAATTTCTAATTTCAGCCCTTGTGTTAGTCAAATGCCCTATTAGGCTAGATGGGGTTTGTCTTGGGTGCCATGCTTGATCTATACTTTTAATTTAAAAGTTCTGAGACACATTTCTAATAAACATTTGCAATTCTGTTACATAATTAAAGGTTATCGATAGCTAAGAAAAATTTTTTCAGTGTAGGGAGAAGAAGGGGTGGGAAGGCTTGCAGATTTTTGCACTACTTAAATACACCTTGAAATCACCTGTGTACCTTGTTTAAATACCTACATCTGCTATGTAATTGACCCTGATGTTTTTTCCTGCATAAAATTAATGTATGTAGAAGATATCTTTAATGTATAGAATGTTTTATTCTTGAAATTAATTTTTCTTCTATGGACACTGCCATTGCTCCATTTAATGTCCTAAAAAGGAAATAAGATGATTAAAGAATTCTACCACTCTTTCATATCCCCTTGGTTGGTTTATGGCCAGGTCTCCTTCTTTAGAGATTTTATGACATATCGTATTGCTCCAAATTTTTACTTTTTTCTCAAGCTCATACTATCCTACAGACATGTCATTTTACTTCAGTGACCATCTCTAAATGAGGACTTTATATATATGTGTGTGTGTGTGTATACACACACACACACACACACATATGTGTATACATATGTATACACATATATACACACATGTATATATGTGTATATATGTATATATGTGTATATATATGTATACACATATGTGTATATATGTACAACTTTTTGTATATATACACACATATATGTATACGCATATGTGTATATATACACAAAAATTGTATATATATACACATATGTGTATACATATATACACATATATATATACATATATACATATATATATACATATATATATATACACACATATAACCTTCGCGCCACTCTCACACTTACAAAAGTTAACAACAACTTCTTGCCATCTAATATATGGCACTTTTTAAAAGGAGGAGATTGCGATCAGGCATAAAATTTTGTATTCATGCCTTAAAGTCCTGATGCCTCTCTCTTCGGACATACCCAGCCTTAGACCCTTTCACAGCTCTCTTCATCTACTTACCCTCATCTCCTTTCTTTTTTTTCTTTTTTTTTACTCCTCTCAGCTCCTCTTTTTAAGTATACTAGTGTTCCTTTGACACATACTTAGGTATACATACACACACACACACACACACACACACACACACACACACACACTCTCTGGTTAGCTACTCTTGACCCAATCCTCATGGCTGCAGTTTTTTTAAGCACTTTATTTTATTTTATTATTAGTTTCAAATATACAGTACATTGGTTAGACATTTATATAGTTTATGAAATGATTCCCTTGATTATTCTATCACCTATCTGGCTCTACATATAGCCATTACATTACTGCTGACTACATCATGGCTGCCATTTTCAATCCTGTGAGCAACCCGAATCCCACTCTGAGTTGAAGACTGAGCCCTCTGGAGTCTTTGCTTTCCTGAAATGTCTCAGTATCTCTTCCTAACATCTCAAAATATATCTGTATCTTTGCCCTTTGTTTCTGCCTGCTTATCCCATGAACCAGTGACTTCCTTTGTCAAATGAAGATGCTAAAGCTTCATATCTCAAAAAGCTGTCGTGAGCATGCAACAAAGCAAAACCTATGGAGCCCTCGGCATATAGCAAAATGCTCAGTAGTACTGGCGTTTAGTGTTAATGGTTCTCTGAGAAATGGTCATGCAGTTTTCCACTTTCCCCTCGTTTATCATCCAGTCAGAGTTTAACAAAAACTTACTGAGTGCCTCCATGTACGGACACTCAGCTAGCCACTTTCAATACAAAAAGACACTAGCCCCTGAGTTAAGAGATTCACAGTTGGGAGGAGGTGGTGTGGGAGAACTGGAGGCCCTTCCACTTCTCCTCCACTTCTCTCTGTGCTGCCCCTCCTCTGAAGCCTGCTTCTGGTGGCTGTTCCTTGGCTGACCCTCCCCATCTGCCTGAGACTCACTTTTTCTGAACTCCCCATATTGATGTTCTTAGCCAACTTGGCAGCTGCTCCCTCCAGTTCTCTAGTGTGTCTGCCTGGGCTCTTACTTTAGCAACAAAGGTCCTCCATGCAGAGACTACTCCCTATCTTTCTGTTACTTACAGTTCCAGCCCCCCAGAACAGTGCCCATCACATGACAGAAACCTGGTGAATATGTGGCTGATGAGTGAAGAAATGCTCCCTCACAAATGATGATATATTTCAGGGTATTTCATCTTGGTCTATAATCAGTATTATAAAACTTCCTGGGGCTTGTGCTACTCAAAATAATACTCTAGATTCTATAAACATTACTATATATAGTTGCTTCATGTTTTCTTTTTGGTGAAGAGGTTGCAATTTGCTTTCCATCTTCTGATTTGGAGACCTGACAAGTCTCATCTATGTTAATAATTTTTCCTTATTGTACACTGAAGAAGATGACATGTATGTGACACCTTGGAGCAACTCCTGGCTTATGATATGAGCAGTTTTGTGTCTCACCTCTCCTCCCTGCTCAAATTCATCTTTTCCTCTGATTTACCCTCAAGTCTCTATCTGTATTTCTAATGCATATTCCTTCTTTCTAAATTGTATTATGTGACACAGATCCATTTTAGAAAATACTTCCCCCAGATCTTACCCTGTGATTGTGTGAGATGCTACCACAAATTTAACTTCCTTACTTTCTTTCCAAAGTCCCTCTCTTCCTCTTAAATTTCCCTCCTCCTGTTCTGTACTATCCATCTTCCACACTGTTGACATGGCCTTCCTGAAGAATTTATACCATTTATCTACTTAAAAAGCCTCTTTGTGTCCCTTTTGCAGCTGAGTGAAATTTAAATCCCTTAGTTTGTCACATCAGGTAATTCACAACTGAGCCCCAAACTACCTCCTTGGTTTTTCTCGGTCTGTTCCCCCAGACACCCCAGGTTTCTGCTGCTCTGGGTTTTTCAGACTTCCTGAAATGTGCCATGCCCTTCACTATCCTCTGCCTTGGTAAGGCTGCTCTCTGTTTGGAATGCTCCACAGCCATTCTTTACTGGGAAAATTCCTCTTTACTCTTCGAGGCACAGAGTTCTCATGTGGTGCCTGAAACCTGATTTCATTTGGGAAAGTTTTACACTTCCTTTCTGGGCTTTCACAGTACTTGGTTCGTATTTCTTTTATAATATTTATGAAGTGTACTGTGTGTTGCAGGATCTTTTTTAAATTATAAAAACAATAGGCTAGATAAAAAATGGACACAATATAGAAATGTGTACAACAGTAAAGAGAATTTATATAATTTTGCAACTTCTCTTTTTTTCAGTCAGCAATGTATGATAGGCATCCTTCTATGTTCGTTTCTATATATCTCTTATTCTCTTTGATGGATATATGATATTTTATAATATGGATGGGCCATGGTTTATATTCCTATTCTCTTTTTGATAGACATCTACTTCTTTTCAATTTCTGTTATTTACATTATATGTATAATAAACATCTTTGTAAGTAGATTCTTTTATATCTGCAACTGAATTTCAGTAGAACAGATTCCTAGAAGTAAAATTGCTAGATCAAGGTATATCTTCAGTTTTTGAAAACTACTACCAAATTGCCATATAAAGACATGTGGACTCTCCCCCGAACAGTTTATGAGTCTATATTTTTGTTCTTTAATAAAGTTTCATATAGGTCTTGTGTATTTCTTGACTTTATTCCTAGGTACTCAATAATTTTATGAACTGCTAACATGTGGATCTTTTTCTTTAACGTTTTTCTTAATTTGGAATTGACAGTGCTTAATTTTTGTATATTTATCTTATACTAATTATCTTTTATTTAACTTTTGTTATTTCTAATAGTTTTAGTTGATGCCTTTGAGGGTTTTTTTTTTGGTAAACAATAACATTTATTTTCCAATATTTGCAATTATTCCTTTTTTGATTTCTATATTAGAAACTTTTTAAATGTCAATAACAGATATTTAATTTTATCAAATGCCTTTTTGGCATTCAAAATGATAGTACATTTCTTTCCTAATTTCCTAATTTGAAACATTCTTTCCTAATGTTGAAATATCCATACTTTCCTAGCCCAAACCTGCTCTGTCAAATATATTTTTTAATATACTCTGTATTCGTACACTTGAAACTAGTATAATATTGTATGTCAACTATAATTTAATAATAAATTTTTTAAAAGAAAAGAAACAAAACAAAGGCTATAACAAGAGACAAAGAAGGACTCACTTCTGATATTTATCCAAAGAAACCCAAAACACTACTTCAAAGGGATATGTGAATCCATATGTTCATTGCAGCACTATTTACAATAGCCAAGATACAGAGGCAACCTGAGTGTCCATTAATAAATGAATGGATAAAGAAGAGGTGGTGCATATATACAATGGAATATTATTCGGCCATAAAAAAGAATGAAATCTTGCCATCTGCAACAACATGGATGGACATAGAGGATGTTATGCTGAGTGAAGTAAGTCAAAGAAAGACAAAAGCCAAATGATTTCACTTACACGTGGACTCTAAAGAACAAACAAAAACAAAAACAAAAACAAATTCATTGATATAGAGAACAATTTGATGGTAGCCAGACAGGAGGGAGGTTGAGGCGGATGGGTGAAAAAGGGGAAAGGATTAAGAAATACAAACTGGTAGTTACAAAATAGTCATGAGATATAAAGTATAGCATATGGAATATAGTCAATAATATTGTAATAACAATGTCTGGTGTCAGATGGGTACTAAATTTATTGGGGTGAACACTTTGTAAGTTATATAAATGTGTACACCTAAAACTAATATAATATTGTATGTCAACTGTAATTGAAAAATAAAAAATTATTTAATATATTCTGTATTCAGTGTGTTAATGTTGAACTTCAGAACTTTTCCTCCATATTTTCAGTCGTAATCTTTTTATTGTGCTTCTTTCTATTTGAATACGGGCTCTTTAAGGGCAGGAATCATATACCATTCAGTTGTAAATGCCCCTCATCTCACATAACACCTGGGACATAGTAGACGTTAAATTATGCCTGTATCTGTGCTCTGAAGATGTGAATTTAAATCCCAATTCTGCCTCTTATTATGTGGACAGTTCACTTAATATCAGTCTATTTCTTTATTTGTGTAATGTGATATTACTTCCTCAAAGGGCCTATGTAAAGATTAAATAAAGAACATAAATAAAGTATTTATTACAGTGTTTAGAGTATAAAAAATAATTAAGGTTAGCTTTCCTCCTATTCCCTTCGAAATAGAAAAATACCCTGAATTTACCTGTCATGGGAGAGTTGTCAGAGCAATCTAAGAATTTTTTAACAGCTAAGATTATGGATGACTCTAGACCTCCACATTTTCACGGCAAAGTGAAATGATGGATGTCAGCCTTTTTTAAATCACTGTCATAAAATAAATATTTGTTAAGCATCTTATAATTAGAACTGACATCGTAGAGATGTCAGGGGCACACATGCTACACATTTTTGACCTCTTTTCTTTGTCTATTACTAATATGTCCCCAAAGGGTAGAATAGAGGCTGATTTGTTGAGTTGCCAGTTCAGTTCAGCAGTAAACTTGAGAATTTCATAATGAGAATGATCACATTTGGGCTTTTTATTTCTACAAGAAGAGGAAAAAAAAAGTAACTGGACTGCTTAAACCTGAAACTTTCCTCCATCAAACTTAAATATTAATGTTTCCTTATATACAGGAGAATATATTCTATTGCCTATGCATGAAGTTGAATCAATGCCTCAGTAAAACCCTCTGGTGTCACCTTGCTGAATGGTTTCAAATAGGAATACAAAGCCCAGATGAAACTAAGATGAGATAGTAGAAATTGTGACAGGGCTATTTTTGAAATGATGCTCTTAGGAAAAGCTGCTGATTGAAATCAATACCTCAAGACCCGGAATTTGAAAAGACCATTTCTGAGACCTGAGAGGGTCACTGAATAGAAGTGTCAGTTGATGGTATTCAGACCATGCAATTGCTTTCACCAAGGTGCCTCTGTATTTACTTAAGTGACTTGTGGTAGCTGGTGGCTGAGCATACATTGAGAGAGTCTCCCTCAATGCAGGCTCAGGGGAGGGGGAGACTAGAAGGGACATTTTCTGTGGTTTAGATGAGTAAGTCCTAGTGTGCTATATTGGAGGAAATAAATCAAGCTGGATTTTCTTTCTCATTTATTCCCTGGAGAAAAAAATTCTGTGAAGGATGTGAAGAATATGAACCTTTTAAATAGTGAAAAAACAGTGAACCCCAAACCTTGCAATATTCATTTCAGACCAAGTCCTATTTAATAGGTAGTAATTGATCAGAAAAAATTTATTCGCACAGATCTCTGCTAATGTCTCCCATTTTCTCCAAGGCACATGGAGTCATTTTCTTTTTGTTAAGTATAAGATTTTGTTTATGTCGATGTCCCGGGGTGTGGGGTAGCACAGAGGCTATTTGTGCAATTTCAAATTGCTTTATATAGAAGATGCCAGATCATTTAATTATACCAAGATTTGAGGTGATTTTGTGGGGAGAAATGTAGTTTTTTAATGAAGCTATTAGCCTTTCAGTTTTTTTTTTTATAGCATTTGATTTTAAAATTTAAATTATAGGGAAATTTGATTTATCTTTTTTGTATGTCAGTGTTAAATCACATTTTAGTGTCTCTCACACATGTGTATCTTAATCATTAATTTTGTTTACTATGTTTAGGATTGTTCACTTGAATGAAATTAAGTACCTTCATTTCAAGTACTCTAAATCCAGGTCTCCACTTTACCATCAACCATGGGACTGTCCCAGATTTCACAAGCATGACATAGGTGCAGTGACCATCATAGATACAGGTGTAACAATCTCCACCCCTACCCCAGACTCTGCAGGTCTGGACATGTTCTTAATAACCATAAACTTGGTCAAACTGTATGTATATTAAGCTTTGGAAATTGAATCAAGGTTTTTTTTTAATTAATTTTTTAATGGTGATATTGGTTAATGAAATCCAATAAGTTTCAGCTGTACATTTTAAAAGTAAGGCATATATATATTTATACTGTGTGTTCACCTCCCATAATTGTTAGATTTCTTTCTGTCACCACATGTTTGACCCCCTTTACCCCATCTACCTCACCCTTCCCCCATCCCCCCTACCCTCTGGTAACCACTAGTCTATAGTCCATGTCAATGAGTCTCTGTTTGTTTGTCCTGTTCATTTGTTGCTTTTAGGTTTATATTCTACATATAAGTGATATCAGGTGATTTTCAACTTTTTCTGTCTGGCTTATTTTGCTTAGCATGATTATCTCGAGGTCCATCCATGTTGTCGCAAATGGCAGTATTTCATCTCTTTTTACGGCTGAGTAATATTCCATTGTATATATGTACCACAGCTTCTTTATCCAATCATCTATTGTAGGACACTAGAGGACATACAAATGGCCAACAAATATTTGAAAAGATGCTCAACATCACTAGCTATTAGGGAAATGCAAATCAAAACCACAATGAGATACCTAATCTCACGCCTGTTTGAATCTGAGGTTTTAAAATGTCAGAAGAACAGTGTAGAATGTCACACTGCCCCATCAATTGCTTTGGTTTGTAAGACCCTGTTTAAAAGGAGGGACCTTTTCATTGCTGCCACTGGGAGAAACTCTCCCAGTGGAGAAGCTGTGAATACAGTGACAAGATGTGAAGTAAGATGGTGCTGTATTGTCAGGAGCATTAGGAGGAAAACAACCAACAGAGTCTTGTGTTTCAATCCTGTGTACTGACACATCTGACCTTGAATCAGAGCCAGATTATGGGACATTTACACCACATGATTATATACTGTAGCTACAGAGACTGCCTATAAGAACCACCAATGTAAGTTTGCCTTCTAGGTCTTTTATGTGCATGCAAAAAAAGAGTTCATGAGATAAGCTAGAAGCCTAACTAGAGTAAATTTCTGTCATATCTGCTTCTGGCTTTTTGGAATCTGAGCACTCACAAAAATAAGCAGTTTCAAAGTTACCTCAAAGCCAAAGTCTTGCTAATCTACACTCTATCACACCAGCAATGTGACCTTGAGCAAAGTACTCGATCTGCTCAAATCTCAACCATAAAAAAGGGAAAAGAAAAGATCCTACTTTAAAGGATTGACATAAGTATTAAAAACATAATGTCTTTAAAGGATGAAAGTGTTTCACCTAGGGCTTAATTAGTTCAGTACTCAATAAATATTATTTGCTCTGATTAGTACCATGATTATTATAATCATTATTATTTTGGTATTGTTCTTTAAGCTAAATTCTGTAATTTCTGTTTCTAGGATTAAACCAAAGTCAAAATTAATATCTATGAATTTTTTAGTTCAGGGATTTTTAAAGGACATTGCATCTCATCAAAAGCATTCTTGGTAAAAAGAAAAAATATTGGAATGCATATGATAGTTTTATTTTTATTGCAGTTCTTTAGTGGAATTCCAATATTATTCAACATGTTTTATGTTTACAGAATTATTTAGGGTATAATCAAGAATACCATAATACTGTCTTCATAAATGGGCACTGTTTTAAAAACTAGGCATAATTAGGAGGAAGATATTCATAGTGTAGGTCTGACATTATTATGACTGTAATATAAATTCCACGAGGTAGAGAAGACCCAGGGAAAGAAAGCTACAGATTTATTATAGTATGCTGCATTTGCAATATGGATTGTACTTATCTTTTTATTTGCCACAGACAATGTAAATTAGGAACATCTGAACGAAGATTCAAATAATTTAGCATCTGTAGCCCACTATAAAATATGGTGTTCTGATGCTTAGAGTAGAAACAGAAATTTACTGTTTTCTTACTTTGCTGATATGATTTGGCGTGGGGTCCCAGAGGTAGCCTACTGCCAGTGATGGGCAGGGAGCCATCCTCCAGAAAAAGTGAGGAAATGGCAGAGGATCACTTACCATTGTTTCTTTCTCTTTTCTCATTAATGATCTAAACAATATGTTGTTCTTTGGTAAAGATGTCATCAATGAATAAAACTCTTAAAGGGGGCGAAGTTTGGAGGTAATGATGTCTTCAACCCATTTTCCATCTTCATATTATTTGTTCTTCTATGCGGACGTTATAAGCCTTAATAAATGTAACTGCAATTAACATTTAAGTTTGTATAAATATGTGCAGTTTGGTGGGGTGTCCCTCATGGCTCTAAACATTTTTGGCTGGATAATTTTCTCAGCATGTAGGAAGAACACCACTCCTTCTCAGAGCATTAAGTTAATCACCATGGTGACAGACAACAAGAGGACCTATAACAAACCTGGAAACTTAGCATAGATTTTCACGTTCGCTCATCTCTCAAACCTTATTATCACTATTTACATTTGACAGATGAGGAACCTGAGCCTCAGAGATTTTTAAATGACTTACTATAGGTCACTTGGGCCACAAGTAAGACTTAATTTTACAATGAAGATGAAATACCATAATTTGGTTAAGGGTGAAGCTGTGGACATATCAGGGAGATGGGCCTCTCTCCCTTGAATGCACTGAGTAAACTAGACTGCTAAGCAGCTGCAAGCTCAGGAGCAAATGTTAACTGTGAAACTGCCATGATGAGAATATCAACACTGGAGGTATGGGTTAGATGGCCAGAGAGTTTTGAGGAAGTGAATGAGGGCAGGAGAGATCAGGAAGAGCTCGTGTCTCATCATGGAACTTCATCTGCACAGCTGAAGCAAGAAAAGCGCTTAGCTTTCAGGCATGATCGTGAAAAGACCAATGAAAGATGGCACTTGCCTCATTCATTGAGTGGCTGGGTGCGTGTTTGAAGTGGTTTTCCAAGTTTTCTCATTGCATAACAATTTGGAAAGTTTTAACAAAAGCTGCAGGCTCTCTAAGGCTTGAGAGATCGCCTCACTCTTGTTTAATCTGCAGCCTGACCGAGGCATTTTTCCCACTGAGGACAAGAGGAGCTTCTCCTGGCTGCACCCATTTAGTGACAAACAACAGCTGGATAGTTTTGATCCAATTATAGCTACTAATTTGCAAGTGGCTCTAAGCAAACCTGAGATATCCTATGACTTTCTCCTAGCTGTGTGTCGTGAGTTCAGAAAGGGAAACACGATGTCCCTCTGGCCTCCCAGGCTCATATGAGAGCCTCCGCTTAATGCGGAACTGATTTCTTTCTTTGAGCAATAATAGCAAAGCAAGCACTTCAAAAAAACAAATCCATCTCCTCTCCATAAAATGTTAATACCCTTCGATGTAAAAAAAAGGAATAAGCTTTCACCCTTTGCATGGTAAACACCAACTAAAAAGCAAAAAGGACCAACAACATTTGAATATCCTCTTTGCAATCCACTCGTTAACCATTTATCCCATACTTCGAGAATCAGAGAAAGTTCGTATATCCTTTCTGTGGCTTGCCTGTAATCTTGAGCTTCGCTTACACTTGGAAGAGGGTAAGAAGGCACAGAATCCTCAGTAGAGCAGCACTCCCATCCTCCCCAAGAGGCTGGCTGTGTGGGGCTCCTGCGCCTGGGTGTTTGCTGTGCGACTTCACATTGAGGCCAATTCCCCCAGTGGAATTAGGACCAGGGATGGGAGATGAGATGCTGTTTCAAGATGCACGTGAACATGAACTTCTAAAGAGACTGCCGCACTATCATCCTATCCTATCCAATCCTCTTTGGGAAATTACACCATCGGGTTCTTGGTTTCTCTTTCTCTCATCAACTTTTCATATTGTTCAGACTCGGTCTGAGGCCAGGAACACGCAGTCACTTTCAGAAGGTGTTTTTATGAGGAGAAGGGTCAAGAGATAACTAGCAGACAGTTTCCTTAGTTTCATCACCCTTTTTCCTATGTTCAGGACTAGGGATCGACTATTGACTTGGAATACCAACCAGTTATTTTTCTATACAGAAATGGCATGAGAAATATTTAACATATTGCACTGGGCATCAGTTTCAGAGAGTTTGTCACCCTCTAGCTGTTAAGGACTGGTACCGGTTAAGAACTTGGACCCTGGAGCAAGGTTCCCTATTCTAAGTTCAGCTTTGCCACAAACTAGCAGCAAGACCTTAGCTAAGTTACTTAACTTCTCTGGGTCTCCATTTTCCCATCTGTAAAAGATCTAGAACACCATCTGGTATATAGTTAATACTCAGAATGTGTTTGTTGGTATTTTTTAATTATAAGTATTAAGAAGCTTAATTTGACTTTATTTTGTGATTCCATTTCGTCAACATTATATAGGTAGCTTATTCTTCTTGTTAGAAAGTAATTGAAACAAATTCTCCTAGACTCAAAAAGTAAAATTTTCTACAAAACCCAATTTGTACTCTTTATTGGAGGGAATTTTTTTCCTCATTAATAACTATTGCTTCTACAAAATAAACATAATTCCTGATACATTTCTGATTTAACTCTTATGAGGTGTCACCATGGAAGAAATAATTTGCTAGTGTATTTCAATGGCTTGTCAGATATGTCACCTTTAGATTTGAATCACATAATATTTTCTTCCCATTTAATAAGTCTATCTTTGTGAAGGTTAGTTGGTATAAAGCTTATTACTTTTTAAAATGATACTCTCAATTTAATTGGTTGGTTCTCAGGAGTTTCTTTAAAATATGTGGAATTCTAGATCATTTTAAAATGAGAGCTATGAGGTAGAGAAATTGTGAAGAAAATCATGTTCTTGACTGATAACAATAACCTTATCAGGTTACATAAAATATCCTCACACTATTACTTTTTTCCATTATCAGGACTCTCAGAATAATAACTAAGAGAAGCTAAGGTGAGGTCTAGGAGAAATAAGTAGCAGGATTATTAGGAAATATAGAACTTAATGTTGCTTTGGGGCTTTAGTTTTATCTTTTTATTGCAAAGCAGTCTGTTTTTCTCTGAGTCAAGTAAAGGAAAAGTGTGAAATATATACACAAGTTTCGAAAGATCTATAAAAAGGATATATTAAGTCTTACAAAGGGTATTTGGTGTATAATGTGCTTAAGATCTGAAAATTCATATACAAAAATTAACAAAATAGCTAAGAATTATTGAGTACCCACTATGCGCCAAGCCATTTATACATACACTTTCATTTAGTGCTCATAAAATGCTACATCATATATATACTGTTGTTTGGATAGACTATAAAGACATTGCCTTCTCTTTTTATCTTTATATCTCAGGTAAATTCCTATGAATGCCCTTTGTGTCAAGGATGACTTTTATTGCTACTGAACCATGTTCTCCTCGCCTCCGAGCATGCCGCTGGACTATACCTTCTAGACTCTGCATGTAGGTGGGGCCATATGATCAAATGATCAATAAAAAGAGGTAGAGGTGATACAGGCTACTTTTAGGCCTGGCCTTTAAATTTCTTGTATTCTTCTGAGATTTCTTCCTGCAAGCTTGATAGAGAGTATCCAGTGATGGACTCCAAAGCTATAGAATATGGAGGAACTACTAGATAGGAGGAGTCTGGGTCCCACACTGGTGAGAAGAACTACCTCCACAGCTTGTCTTGTGATGTGAATGAAAAACACTTTTGGTGTGTTAAGCTCACTGAAATTTTGGAGTTGTTTGTTATACCAGCTAACATTGCTTACCCTGACTAAAATAGTTAGTATAAATGCTTCTTTACCAGTACAGAAATGAATGACTCAATATAATGAGTAACTAACATTTATTGAATATTAATTAAATGCAAGGACAGAAGCTTAGAGAAGATAAGTTACTAGACCAAGGTTATAAGCTAATTAGTGGTGGAATTAGGATCGAAAACTGAGCAGAATGACCTTGAAGTTTATGTATGTAACCATTTTATTTTGATATTTGTCTGTGAAATAGAGCATTTATTATAATTATTTTTTTATTATGGAAGTAAATCGTGAAATAATGAGCTTCAACTAAGTTTTTGCCCTAATCGTCTTAAAAAAAAAAACAAAAAAAAAAAAAAAAAAAACCTTGTGATAAGTAGCTACAAGTAACTACAATTTTCATAGCTGAAAAGTTCAGTCCTTAGATCAATGGGCACGTATTTCAGCGCTTATATCAATGTAAATAGACATGCATCATCCAGCTGGGCCAGGATACTTCAATGGAACTATAACACAACAAATCAACCTACTTTTCTGTTTTTGATTTGGCAGGATTTGTTTTTATTCCCATTAGTTTTACATCTTCCACATTATTCTCTGCACTCCAGCTGTCAAGGGAGTATGGCCTCTGAGTCCCAATGGCCAAGATCCTAGTCGTGAGGATGGAGGTGGTCTATGTGAGTTTGGGTGGTTGTGGGTTAGGAGAGGTGCCCAATAAAGGGCAAGATGGATCTCTATAGCCCTCTACATTTTTGTCCCATGGGAACCCTTTCTTTGTACTTCTTGTTTGTTAAGCCTCCTAAAGATCGTTATTTATCTCCTAAGTAAATTATACACACTCAAATTCTATTGACCTTAAAGAATTTTAAATATGACTGTATGTGGTCTTTATAGAAAAACCACCTTTAAAGTTATACTAGCTAAAGTGTAAAAACAAAAAGAAATTTTTCTTATGAATTTAAAGCTAAATTAGAAACAAAAAGAGCTGAAAACTCTGGAACCTATACATATACAAATAGTTTTTTTGGAGGCCATATGTTCCTCTTTGTAATACAAATGTGCCGAAAGCAAATATCTGCAAAAATCAACTACAAAGAATACCATGCGAGTTAATGCATATCAAGCCATTCAGTCATGAAAAAAATTTGGAGTTACCAGCAGTGGGTCCATCCAGACTTACTCTCTGCAGTGGTGATAAAATCCCAGATGCTGTGCCAGCCACGCGTGTGTGGAGACCCCAGATCGGAGGCACCCCTGGGAGATGTGTGCATGGGGAGAGGGCAAGACCAGCTCAGCCTCACCATTTGAAAGCTTTGAACAGCCTGTTTGGAATGCTAATAAGTTATGCTTTCTGCTTGTAGAGAAGGATGATTTTTCTGCAAAGCATTAAATCATTCCCATCCCCATCCCCCAGGTCTTTCCAGTAGTAGTTCTACCAATTTCTATCAAACGACTCTCTCTGGACTGAATTTTTCGTTAAAAATTGGAGGATATATGCCACAATCCACAGTAGCGCAAGAAAGGTGTAATAAGTAAAGCAGGCAAGTTAAAAAGGGGTAAAACTGGAAAAGAGCAAGGGAGACGGAGGAGTGAGAGAGGCAGGGAAATGTGGAGCTAGTTAACGTGAATGCTCTCTGTGCAAGGCTGAAACATGGAGTTCCAGAACACGTCATGGACCTTCGCCTAATAATATGGCAATGTCAATATTAGCTGTGGTTTTGACTCTAGTTATAATATATTAATTCCTGTATAGCACACATATTGCAAACAGCGAGAGCTGGTTTTTAATCTGACAGACTGTCAAAGGGAATTGTGTTAACTAGCAATTTCACACATCTTCGGCTGAATGATAAATGGTGTTAAATGATGTTGTGCCTGGAGCAGAATGAGATCCTCAAGGGCCCCCCACGCCTATAAGGGAAAAGTAAGTTTATCCCACTGAATGCAGTGAGTGTAATGTTTTGTCATTCATACCTTTGAAAACTGATAATTCATATATGGCATATATGATAGCTAGAATATTTTATTAACCAGAATATTTCATTTCTAATAAAGCTGTGAGTAGTTTATACTCAATGAACTCTGAGTTTCTCTAACCCATATTCCTTCCACTCTTTTCCAGCTTTTCAGGGCACTTACCTGTGGTCTCTGCGGGTGATGTTGAAGCTCATTTGCTGAGGACCAGAGTAAAAAAAAGCACATTTTAAGGCTTCCCACTGTGCATTCTTCTCCCTCACATTCCAGTCAGGCTCCTCCCTTAGGAAGCCTGTGATAAATCACATTCAAATTTCTGCTCTCACCTGATGCTTCTGTTCAGTCCTACAGAACCCTGTTTGAATTTGTTTTCAGTTCTAGTTTCTCCTAATCTTTCAAATTTGTTCTCGTGGCGGAACTGTTGAAGCATTTGTTGCCTTTGCAGTTTCATAAACAGAACTGCGTACAGTTCAGCGCAGACTCACCTCTTTGAAAATCATTGTACAAATTGACAGCGATGTGTGGTTTGAGAGCAATGTGAGACCAGCCACGACAGAGCACAACTGAGTCACCTGGCTGTGTGTCCAGACATCGCAGCAATGACTATGGAAAGGATGAGAGCTTCACTGGTACCACTTCGGGACTGCTTGAACTTTTCTCACTTCCAACGAAAGAGCTAGATGAAAACTGATACTCGATTATCTACTAAATGACGAATACCAAAATGCTGGTACAGTACCAGACCTGACTGGAATACATAACAATTCTCTACCATATGCCCTTGGTTTGGGAAATATCTGGATCTTGCAGTGTCTATCAGACCTGGCACCAAGCGGCTATCACACAACTGAAACATTTTATTTTTCATGACAATTTTATATCACTTCCAGACTTTAAAACTTTTTCCATTTTATTGAAAAATTTTGGTTTACTTGTTGGCAGATCAAACGCTGTTCTTAAGTGCACATATTTTAAAATTAACTGTCTTTTTACTTCAGTGAACAAACCTGGTTGGAAAGCTTTTTACCCCAACACAAACTCTTTTAATTCTTCCTCAATTCTTATGAATCAAGAAAAAAATTTAATTCTCAGGACCTGTCTCTCTACATATGGTGCACAGGATGTGTGCACAACTGCTTTTAGAAGCAATAATTTTGTCTCGTGTTGCTAGTGAATTTTGTGTTTCTTAGCCTTTGTTAGTGCACTGACTTAAATTGCATTTTTAAGTTTGAATATATTTATTTTATTTCATGAGAAAGGTGGGTGATATCTAGACTATGTTGAGGAGGCACTCAGTCATATGTGATCGTGCAGCTTTGTGCAGCATCAGTTACCTCTCTCCTGGGCTCTGGATTGGACAGACTGAGGTTGCCATTATGATTCCTTTGGTTGAAAACCTGGCTCTGCCATTTACTAGCTGTGTGACCTTTAAAAATTCACTTAACCTCTTTAAACCTCAGTTTCATAGTTTGTAAAGTGGAGATGAGACTAGTACCTAACTGGAGAGTTGTCAAAATTACTAATTGGGTTATATCACTTAAAAAACCTAGAACAGTATCTCAAAATGTTAGCAATTATTAAGTGGGACCATAGGTAAAAGATATTCTTAAAATGTTTTCCTTATTAAAAAAATTAGTTTATGTAGTCAGATGAGAAGGGGAAAAGTCTCATTGAATCTCCTCCGAAGTGAGATTATAATATTTTACAAGACACTGCAATTCTGTTCTGACTAATACACTGCTCCTCAGGCTTTTCCATGATTAACATTAGTACGGTATTTGCCCGTCTTCCTTCATCTGTGGGACTGTAAAACCTGTTGTTTTCTCAAGACACAAATTGCTAAACCACAGTCACAATGCCAGCAGCAGTGGACACTTTTGAAGGGTCTCTCAAACCTCCGTGCTATCTATGGTCTTTGGGAAACTGCCTCTCAGCTCCACAGTGTGAGCCCTTGGTGGTCATATTTATGTGCTGTTACCTGTTTCTTTAGCCAAGGCTGTCAGAACATCTGTCCTAAAATGTGCTAATCATAGTCTTTCTCCTAATAATTTGGTTTTGGAACTGAGTTCTCTAGTTATTGCACGTGGCTGATACTGTAACATGTAAACTCGGGAACCATGGGGGTACCATATTGAGCCACTGATGCAGAGAAGTAGAGAAAGCCTATCTGCAGACAGAGAAAAGAATAGAGCAGATGAGAGAAGCCAAGATGCAATTCAGAAAGATTTGAAGAGAGCTGACCTACAGGATTCCTGGTAGCTTGATAGTTCCAGCTGCATTCTTAATCTTCAGTTTCATGATTCTCTGTCTATGTAATTAATTCTGTTTTTACTTAAGGTAGCTAAGTAGCAACCAAATGCCTTAAAAACTCTCAGTTTTGATCAGTGATGATCTCAAATCAAGTCCACAAGTTCATTTCCATGCACCCACAGGCCCTCACCACTCACCTACGACCTTTGTCATTCTATTGCTATTTGTTTTCCTGTGCAGTGGAATTGCATATCCATCTGTTTTTCGAACGGTCAATTTTTAAAAACTCTTGGAACACAGAACATTTCATTTGATTTAGCTATGTAAATTTGGAATAGTCTAATTTTATAATTGTGCTGAAAGTTTAAGAAATGATGATTAATTAGATTCATTTATTTCTAATCCCGTTTTGAGAGGTGCCTCAAGTTCTGTAAAGAATATTTGTAATAGTGCTAACTCATATTTAAAAAGGAAATGGCAATGTTTCTCTTATATTCTGAAGCCAAATCTCAGAGCAGAGGAACCCTCACCTCAGTCCAGCCCAGAACCTAGTCCCCGAGGGTGGCCATGACCATTTCCCAAAGTGTGTTCTTTAAAACTTCTGTTTTCAGGGATGTTAATGAAGGTAATGAATAAAGAGGTTTCACGTTTGTGTATGCTGTGAAGTATTGAATTTAAACACGGTCAGCTCTTTTCTTTATCGAAGGGATTTTAAAGACTTTGTACAATCATACACATTGTGATTCTCCAACTTGTGTGTAGCTGTAATAATTCTTAAACTAATTGGCCATGGAATCCTATTTCTGTAGAGAACATCATTGGAACAAGTGTTCCTTGGAACAAATTGTCCGAAGAGAAGTACTTGGGGAAAGTTGGTGTTTCCCAGCGTCATTCGGCTTGCCCGGCTTTCTTACTGCTCACCTACAGCTTTCAACTATGAACAATGGCAAAATTGCTTTGGAATTATAGGTATTTTTTAAAATCGATTCTAGGTGATGTTAACAAAATAGAAACAATACTAGTAATGCCACGTTTGGGGGTACATAGATTATTCCTACTAGATCATAAAATTCTTCAAGTGTCTCATTCATCATTGGACCTCTATGACAGAGCTCATTGATATCTATCGTATTAGGTGAATTGAATTATTATTTTGCTGAAGAGTTAGAATTAAATATTTTTTTATTCTTTAAATAATTTGAAACCGTGCATTTCTTTTTCCAACAATAGATTCCTTTAAAACATTTCTTTTCATGTCACAAAGCTATAACTAAACTGTCTACACTGGATGGCACCATTTTAATTCTCAGGAATAAATCGTCAGCAAGTGCTTACTCCTTTACAAGTTTCCTTAAAATTTAATGAAATATCTGTTATACATTTGCTAAAGGAAAAAAATGATGAATCTTTTTAGTTAGAGAAATAAAGATTTTGTTTAGGCACTAATAAGGGGATCTTAAGTAACAGACCAACAATATGATGATTTAATAAAATTGCAAGAGAATGTGATAAAGAACAGTTTACTGTAAGACTTTGTTGTTCTTATATCAGTAATGAAACTGGCTCTGGAAGTATGAAAACAAGCTGGGCAAAGTTAAGATGCTTTAGATTACATGAGTATTCATACTTATAATGCATATAACATACACATTTCATTTTAATTTATGTGCTTAAGGGAACAGTGATTAAGTAGGAGATAGAAGAGCTTTTTAAACACCTTCTGGGGAGTGATTTCTATTCTTTGCTGTCACATCTCCAATTATTCTTTCTCTTCAAATACTTATTCTCTTTCTTTGAGTTTTCCTGGTACAGGTGGCTGCCATTTGTAGAGCTATCAATTTTGCTGCCCCCTTTTAAGGCAGCTATTATTTATGCCAGTTCCTGCTTAACCTTCTTTTGATTCGTTTAGACAAGAACAGCTACAAAACATTTTAAACAGCTTGAGAAAAAGGTTAACTTTAAGGATCACATGTTATCATGCATAGCTTCCAAATAAAATGTTTAATCTGCTCCAGTACAGCTCTCAGGGATGGTAACATAACATGCTTTTAATTTGCGCCACTCTTTAAGATGACAGAAATGTGAGGATTGACGCCATCATGGCAGTGCAATGCCAGCAAGGCTATTCCATGTAGTGGCCAAAAACATAGGCTCTGTCTGAGAAAAGTGTTTTTTTTTTTTTTCGTCTTTGAAAGACAGTGTGAAACTCATGCCATTCAGAGTAGTTGCTTTCCTTCTGTTAATTGCTATTGCATATTTTATTCTTCCAAATCGTTTGGTTTAAAGTTGGTTATGTTAGAATTAATGGCAGTTTTTATAGTCTGTTAAACCATAAATTACCACTCCTTGTCTTGGTACTGAAAGAGATTACTTAGCCATTCACAATTTCCATGGGATGTTCTCCAGATGTGTGCCATCTGAAGTCTCCTGACGCCTCTCTCCAGTGGACTAAGCTGGCCTCTTGTTGAGGAAACAAAGAACTAGAAAATATATACATCAATGTTAAAACATGCAGGTCCTCAGACAATGTTAAGATGCCTTCACATTTTCACTGAGTCCATTTGCGTTTCTTAACAATGCCCCTACTGTGGTGAGCAAGTGCCACTGCTGTACTTACTCTTCTTTATCTATAATTTTATGCTAATCCCCGAATTGTTCAAAGAGCCTTTAACAGTCAGCTGCCTTTCGCTGTCTTTTGAGGTATCAAATGATGTTACAACTTGGAAATTCCATAGATGTGGCCAATTGTGTCTTTAAACAATTCTGGCCCATTTGGTTTTCTACTATGTTATGTGTTAAGGACATGGTTCTCTCCAATCCATCCTGAAATACTGCAGGGGATTCTCAATTTCAAAGTGGCCCAAAGGAGATACCCATTAAAACAACGTTACCTCTAATCCAATTTTCCATAATCTCAAACTATGCAAGAGCAAACGTTGAACTTGTAGCTGAACCCAGTCTTTTGAATACCAAACCAGGACCCATAATGTATTATCTATTTTGGGGAGAGGCTGATTGTTTGCAAAATATCTTTGGGTTGCCATTAGTTGGGGTTTAATCCTTTAGAAATATTCAGCGCTCAGGCCTATTCAAGCGCCTGAGCCTCAGGTCCTTGCAGCCCCTTGGCTCTGCCTGCACGATTGCTTGTGTACTCAGGCTCCACTTATTTTGTTCAGGTTCACGATCAGGCGAGACAGCGCTGTCAATTCAAAAAGACATTCTTTTTTCAAACTATTGATCTCCGTTGCTCTTGCAAATCCTTTAGTATTGGCTCTCAGGATTACTATAATGCTATAATCATTCTGTTAAGAATTCAGATTTGTGGTGGGCTAAAAGATGGGAACATCAAAAGGACCGAAATGCCCTTGAAGCAATCAATTTTTGTTCATCAAATACAAATGCTGAGAGGCTGCTTTCAGCTAATAATTTATAACTGAATTAATGACACATGGCTTCCTTCAGTGTTTTTCCCTTGAGTTGGTTCACTCCCTCCTCTTAAATGATCTGATTTTATATTCCGGGAAGTGCATTTGAATTGCATAGCGTTCTAAACAAGAAGAATGCTTGGGAAGTGAAAAGCTTGTTTCACTTGCTTTCTAACTGCTAAGGCAGTAGAAATCTTTTCTCTTTCTTTGGGCTCTATGAGAAGGTAAGTCCTAACATGGTATCTGTTCTACTTCCTCTGGTAATAAAAAATGGATTTGTAGTTTAAGTGTAGGTAACATCCTGGCAGAAGCTTCCACCAGCAAAATACTTTCTATTAAAATCACAAATGGCCTGCTGTGTCTCAATTACTTTTTCACAAAACAGTTCCAAAAAACAAAAGTTTATTAATAAGATAATGATGTTATAGGATAGGATTTTCTTTGATATCACTAAATATAATCCACAGAGCTCTGGTGACATGATTAAAAGTACTAAACATTTTTAAAGTCCTAAAGACTTTAAGCTATTTTAGATTGCATTCCTTACTTATCCTCTTCTGTGTTTCAAGGTGAGAACGTTGTTTGGATGGTAAAGAAATCTTCCAGTGGGAGCACTGAATCACTGTACATGTCTCACGTGTCTAGTGAGCTTCAGAATTAACCATGAATACAACTAAGAAGAAAGTTCTAAATGTGACGTGAGCATCTTTGACAAGCAGAATGTAAAAGAGCTACAGAAACCCCCACAAACGTATGAATTTGGTCTCTACCTGCATAGAAATTTTGATTATTTAGATAGAAACAGTTGAAAATTTTCTTTATTCAATTATGATAGTAAATGTTAATAGGGGGAATGAACAAAATGGCAGAGGAATAAAGTGGTTAAGAAAAATACGTTTCTTTAATATTTTAGAAGCATTTATCTACATATAAAAGTAGCATCTCTAATTATGTACAATATTTATTTAGTTTTGTTAACAATTAACTTTGTTAGCTTTGTCTGAGTTCCTATCATATTTGAAAATAAGATGACTCTTTTCCTAACTAGTTTGCAATGAAGACTTTTACTGACAACACTTCTTATGCTCATTTTATTCCCACTTTGGTTCAAATAACTGGACTTCCTGAAGGCCTCCTCTACCATCTCTGAGTTTCTAGTGCCCACTATCGAGCCTGGCAAATGGTGGGCATTCAGAAAACATTTGTCGAAAGAATGGAAGCCATGCTTTGTGCAAATTTTAGACGTAAATTCAAACATTGCAAGATTTTGAGTCAAATTAATAATTTAAATTTACTGGTCATACAGATTCAAAAGAGAACCATATCTAAATGTTCTGAAAATGTTCATCTGTCTCAGTTTTCTTATAAGACTAGATGAAAATTCATAGAAATACAGTAATGTCATATTTGTCTTTGGGAAATAGGGAAAGTGAAAGCTGGAGAGATCCCTCTGGAATAGTGTGTGTGTGTGTGTGTGTGTGTGTGTGCGCGCGTTTGTGCGCGTGTGCGCGCGCGCACCTGTGTGCGTGAGATCTCCAAAGTCCATTTTTTTGGACTTTAACAAAAATGATTTTGCATGTGGGTAGTTTGTGGCCCTGTATTAATTTTTATTCTCACAGCAATCTCGTGAGGGAAGTAGGATAGATATAATATGATGTATGATTTTTTTTTTTTTAACAGAGTAGGGTTCTGCCCCAGAGATGTCAAAAACCTTGCCTGTGGTCTCACGGTCATTTTGAGGTAAAGCTGGAACTAGAATCTAGGGCCCTTGACTGCCAACCTTGGACTTTTTCCTCTTACCTTATGGTGCCATACCCTGACAATCTCGGAGCTCTAGCAAATGTATTCTTACCTTTTTTTCATTTCATTATGTGTTTACAATCCATTAAATAGAATGCATACCTGGTGGCAATAGAAATTTTCAATGTACATCCAATAAGAATGGAAATTTTGGTGGAAATGAGTTTCCATAGTTATACTTTAATGGTTATCTTGGGAATTCCAATATAAAAATAGACATATTTTTCCTTAAATAATACCTCTCAAGGTTTCCCATTTCTTTCCATATTCCAATTGAAAGTTGTCCTGAAGAAATAACAATATAATTTTCACCAAAGTATAAATAACTCTTTCCTCAGAGATATAGGCCTTTTGATGAGAGAGAAACTATAAGCCACAGAAATAACACTGTGATGGAGGATTTTACTTATCAGCATATAAGGGGTCCTTTTAGCCAGTGATATCTTACCAGTCCCATACTTGTTACTGCCAATTTCATGTCCTTTTAAAGACTGGTCCAGTTTCAAAATCCACTTTTCACTCACTAAGTCAAAATCCATTTCTAGAGATGTTTAATTTAAACACTGATAGCTATACTTAGTATTTTCTACAGGTCATTTTTTACAAAGCTTTTGACATTTGCTTTTTTTTTTTTTTTAATTTCCCACTGCTTTTCACACTATTGGGAGGAAGTCACATCTTTAGGTTTTTTGCTTGCCTGAGTTCCTCGGTGTTGTCTGCCTTAATCTCTGTAAACTCAGATCTGTCGAAGGCCATGGCAGAATGTTTGTTATCCCTCACGTCATGTGATATTTATCTAGCTGCACTAGTAATACTGTTGGTATTTGGAAATAAATACCAGACCACTTGTTTTAAATACCCCTGGCACTTTTACGCAGGTGTTCAAGGTAAAGGAGAACTTCCTATCTTGGAATAACTGAGTTATCATCTTTTAAACAGAGACTGTGTTTGCTACTAATGGCACTTAAGAGCTTACTACACGCAGGTGTGACTGGGGGTGGAGGAAGAGGGATACTTTTCCTGCTGTCATGGACTCAGAGAGAATACTAAGTGGCAACAACATTAATATATTAATAGCCAATTAGAAACTGGCACCAATAAGGAGTGATGTTTTCTTCCTGTCAAACAAAAACCATTGTTTCCTGATCATTTCCATTGTTTCATTATTCACACACTCCAAATATGCAAGGAACCAATTGGAACAGAGAAAAACACATACATGGGTCATATACTTTTTTAGCTACAAGAATAAGTCTATTTCCTATTTATTTATTTTTCAAAGTATTTGTATATTTTCCATGAAACATGGTTTTACAAAACGGGAGCCGACTCTCTCTTTCTAACTTTTTTCAGAGAGTGGATCGTGCTGGAAGAGAAATAGTCAACCTGTAAGCCACTGGGTTTCAAGCCACACATTCCAGTTCTATCCAAACCAAGTGTCTGGTTCAATCCTTGCATGCTACAGACACTCTTTAGACTCGGTAAATTTAGTAGCATTTTAGTATAATTATAAATAATAAATAAAATGTGATATGTTTTAAATAAAAGTCTAAAGGGGCCTAAATGGATCTGAACAATTTGTTAAATTGCACAGACTTCGTGTGCTCGGTTCATCTGTGGCAAATACAGTGTTGCTCTGTTTGTTGCACAGATATTTGATTGTATTAGGGTGGGGAAAAGTGGAGAAACTGAAAGCGCCACGAGAAAGCAAGGAGGCCAGGAAGCTGCCTCCAGATTCATGAGCCCTACCTCAGTGAGGACTGGGACATTTTCTGGGATAATTTGGCAACTCTATCAGTTGAACTTGCCTATGACTTGGCCTTTCTCCTTTACTTTCTATCTGCTCAATTCTTCTGCTTCGCCAATAACTCTTCTCACAATTTCTCTCATGAGATCTTAATTGGTGAAGTGCCATCCAAGTGTGGTGTACAGTTGTGGGCGTTGTCCCTCCTCCCAGAGTGTTTGATGGGCTTTAGGGCTCTGGATTTAACCAGGGCTGGCCAGGGTGGCTGGGTCACAGGGGACAAAGCAAACACGGCAGCCTCTGCCTAGGAAGAGTGGATGTGAAAGAGTATGCTGAAGTGTAAATCTCTTTAGGTGTGTTATGTACTACATACCTACTTATTATAGATTATATAATATTCATCTTATATAATTGAATCATATTAATATATGTATATTCTATGTCCTTGAATACAAACAATTGTGCTTGGCATACATAAACTTTCAATATGTGTTGCTGTCATTTGCAGAAGAGTCTATGACACTCTGCTTATCACGCTTACGGCTTTGTAAGAGCGAAGAATGACCCGTATGTAGTTAGGGATAAGAATACACACTTTCCCAGCCCTGTAGAACTGCCAGAATGTTCAGATCATTATTCTATGTGAAATGGTTTGGAAAGTGTGAACTAGCGCTATTCACATCTTAAGAATTATTATGTGTTCAAAGCCAGATTTAGGAAAGCTGTTAAAAAGGAAAATTAGACTTTGGAAATTTTGTGTCCATGTTTTTGGAAATAAGCTTAAGTTTTAGAAAACTTGTATTTTCTAGGTAGCTGGACAGTGGGAATACTTCCATGATCTCGATGTATTCAAATATATCAGCGCGTTGTTCATTGTAATAGCTCAGAGTAAATAGTGTGTTGGCTCCTTTAAAGTGAAATCCTTCATCCAAGAAGCAGGAGAAAGGAAATAATCCATTTCCCACTGAAAAGAGTGAGAATTCTCTAAGGATAAGAGGTATGGGCAAGATGGAGAGGAATAAAAAGGAGAATGGAGTATTTCAGGGTGGGAGCATGGATGGCAGATGAGAAGGAATTAGAGAGGCTTTGCAGGGAGCAGGTGGCTTCCTGTGCGGAGTCAGGAAGTGTGGCTTCCATGAAGAGTAGCAGAAATAGGGAGGGAAGATTTTTAAAGATATTTTATTGTACAATATTGTCTCTTTTTCTTTCCCTACCTGCCCCATGTATTTTCTGAAGATTTTAAACAAAAATTATACTTAAAAAAATTAGCACACTAGAAGATAGGCCCATATTATTTGGATTGTACCTTCAAAACTATAATTCTCTAAATAAATAAATAAAACATTAATTGAGCACCTACTGCATTCCAGGAACTATATTTGATCCTTTCACATCATCTTGCAGAACTTACATAGCAGCACAGCAGAAGTGGGTATTATCTCCATTGCGTAGTGGGGAAGCTGAGGCTCATAAAAATAAATCACATATACCAGGTGTTCTCAAACTTTAGCCCATTGGAATCACCTGGCAAACTTGTCAAAACTCAGATGGCTGGACCCCTACTGAAGAAGTTTCTGATTGAGTAGGTTTGGGAATTTGCCTTTCTAACATGTTCCCAGGGGTGCTAGACCATCACAGTTTAAGAACGAATCGCTTAAGATCATTTTTCTTTTAAACACAACAACCAGATTTGAACTAGGTTTGACCCCAGACCCTGTTTCCTTCCCATTGACCCTAATGCCTCTACAGGCTGAGGTGATGGCTCTCAACCTTGACTGTCCATTAGAAACATTAGAAGTACCTCAGAGTGCCCAGGCCACACTGCAGTCATTCCTAAAACTCCCCAGGTTATTTCCAACAGGCAGCTAAGGTTGACACTGTTATAAGGTAAGAAAAGATGGACTAGGGCTTAAATATTCCTAGGGTCCCAGAGACTCTGTGTATGTGTGCGTGCGTGCGTGCGTGCACGCACACATGCATATATATGTGTGTGAATGGAAACTAGCTGAAAACATCAACTCCATCCCTAAGCCAAAGGCACTTGTTTCTTTCTTTATTTTTCTCTTTCTTTCTTTCTTTTCTTTCTTTCTCTTTCTTTCTTTCTTTCTTTCTTTCTTTCTTT
>NW_024340696.1:20977457-21089576 GCF_902729225.1 Pteropus medius | reverse complement strand
CTATTCTTTGCTGTCACATCTCCAATTATTCTTTCTCTTCAAATACTTATTCTCTTTCTTTGAGTTTTCCTGGTACAGGTGGCTGCCATTTGTAGAGCTATCAATTTTGCTGCCCCCTTTTAAGGCAGCTATTATTTATACCAGTTCCTGCTTAACCTTCTTTTGATTCGTTTAGACAAGAACAGCTACAAAACATTTTAAACAGCTTGAGAAAAAGGTTAACTTTAAGGATCACATGTTATCATGCATAGCTTCCAAATAAAATGTTTAATCTGCTCCAGTACAGCTCTCAGGGATGGTAACATAACATGCTTTTAATTTGCGCCACTCTTTAAGATGACAGAAATGTGAGGATTGACGCCATCATGGCAGTGCAATGCCAGCAAGGCTATTCCATGTAGTGGCCAAAAACATAGGCTCTGTCTGAGAAAAGTGTTTTTTTTTTTTTTCGTCTTTGAAAGACAGTGTGAAACTCATGCCATTCAGAGTAGTTGCTTTCCTTCTGTTAATTGCTATTGCATATTTTATTCTTCCAAATCGTTTGGTTTAAAGTTGGTTATGTTAGAATTAATGGCAGTTTTTATAGTCTGTTAAACCATAAATTACCACTCCTTGTCTTGGTACTGAAAGAGATTACTTAGCCATTCACAATTTCCATGGGATGTTCTCCAGATGTGTGCCATCTGAAGTCTCCTGACGCCTCTCTCCAGTGGACTAAGCTGGCCTCTTGTTGAGGAAACAAAGAACTAGAAAATATATACATCAATGTTAAAACATGCAGGTCCTCAGACAATGTTAAGATGCCTTCACATTTTCACTGAGTCCATTTGCGTTTCTTAACAATGCCCCTACTGTGGTGAGCAAGTGCCACTGCTGTACTTACTCTTCTTTATCTATAATTTTATGCTAATCCCCGAATTGTTCAAAGAGCCTTTAACAGTCAGCTGCCTTTCGCTGTCTTTTGAGGTATCAAATGATGTTACAACTTGGAAATTCCATAGATGTGGCCAATTGTGTCTTTAAACAATTCTGGCCCATTTGGTTTTCTACTATGTTATGTGTTAAGGACATGGTTCTCTCCAATCCATCCTGAAATACTGCAGGGGATTCTCAATTTCAAAGTGGCCCAAAGGAGATACCCATTAAAACAACGTTACCTCTAATCCAATTTTCCATAATCTCAAACTATGCAAGAGCAAACGTTGAACTTGTAGCTGAACCCAGTCTTTTGAATACCAAACCAGGACCCATAATGTATTATCTATTTTGGGGAGAGGCTGATTGTTTGCAAAATATCTTTGGGTTGCCATTAGTTGGGGTTTAATCCTTTAGAAATATTCAGCGCTCAGGCCTATTCAAGCGCCTGAGCCTCAGGTCCTTGCAGCCCCTTGGCTCTGCCTGCACGATTGCTTGTGTACTCAGGCTCCACTTATTTTGTTCAGGTTCACGATCAGGCGAGACAGCGCTGTCAATTCAAAAAGACATTCTTTTTTCAAACTATTGATCTCCGTTGCTCTTGCAAATCCTTTAGTATTGGCTCTCAGGATTACTATAATGCTATAATCATTCTGTTAAGAATTCAGATTTGTGGTGGGCTAAAAGATGGGAACATCAAAAGGACCGAAATGCCCTTGAAGCAATCAATTTTTGTTCATCAAATACAAATGCTGAGAGGCTGCTTTCAGCTAATAATTTATAACTGAATTAATGACACATGGCTTCCTTCAGTGTTTTTCCCTTGAGTTGGTTCACTCCCTCCTCTTAAATGATCTGATTTTATATTCCGGGAAGTGCATTTGAATTGCATAGCGTTCTAAACAAGAAGAATGCTTGGGAAGTGAAAAGCTTGTTTCACTTGCTTTCTAACTGCTAAGGCAGTAGAAATCTTTTCTCTTTCTTTGGGCTCTATGAGAAGGTAAGTCCTAACATGGTATCTGTTCTACTTCCTCTGGTAATAAAAAATGGATTTGTAGTTTAAGTGTAGGTAACATCCTGGCAGAAGCTTCCACCAGCAAAATACTTTCTATTAAAATCACAAATGGCCTGCTGTGTCTCAATTACTTTTTCACAAAACAGTTCCAAAAAACAAAAGTTTATTAATAAGATAATGATGTTATAGGATAGGATTTTCTTTGATATCACTAAATATAATCCACAGAGCTCTGGTGACATGATTAAAAGTACTAAACATTTTTAAAGTCCTAAAGACTTTAAGCTATTTTAGATTGCATTCCTTACTTATCCTCTTCTGTGTTTCAAGGTGAGAACGTTGTTTGGATGGTAAAGAAATCTTCCAGTGGGAGCACTGAATCACTGTACATGTCTCACGTGTCTAGTGAGCTTCAGAATTAACCATGAATACAACTAAGAAGAAAGTTCTAAATGTGACGTGAGCATCTTTGACAAGCAGAATGTAAAAGAGCTACAGAAACCCCCACAAACGTATGAATTTGGTCTCTACCTGCATAGAAATTTTGATTATTTAGATAGAAACAGTTGAAAATTTTCTTTATTCAATTATGATAGTAAATGTTAATAGGGGGAATGAACAAAATGGCAGAGGAATAAAGTGGTTAAGAAAAATACGTTTCTTTAATATTTTAGAAGCATTTATCTACATATAAAAGTAGCATCTCTAATTATGTACAATATTTATTTAGTTTTGTTAACAATTAACTTTGTTAGCTTTGTCTGAGTTCCTATCATATTTGAAAATAAGATGACTCTTTTCCTAACTAGTTTGCAATGAAGACTTTTACTGACAACACTTCTTATGCTCATTTTATTCCCACTTTGGTTCAAATAACTGGACTTCCTGAAGGCCTCCTCTACCATCTCTGAGTTTCTAGTGCCCACTATCGAGCCTGGCAAATGGTGGGCATTCAGAAAACATTTGTCGAAAGAATGGAAGCCATGCTTTGTGCAAATTTTAGACGTAAATTCAAACATTGCAAGATTTTGAGTCAAATTAATAATTTAAATTTACTGGTCATACAGATTCAAAAGAGAACCATATCTAAATGTTCTGAAAATGTTCATCTGTCTCAGTTTTCTTATAAGACTAGATGAAAATTCATAGAAATACAGTAATGTCATATTTGTCTTTGGGAAATAGGGAAAGTGAAAGCTGGAGAGATCCCTCTGGAATAGTGTGTGTGTGTGTGTGTGTGTGTGTGTGCGCGCGTTTGTGCGCGTGTGCGCGCGCGCACCTGTGTGCGTGAGATCTCCAAAGTCCATTTTTTTGGACTTTAACAAAAATGATTTTGCATGTGGGTAGTTTGTGGCCCTGTATTAATTTTTATTCTCACAGCAATCTCGTGAGGGAAGTAGGATAGATATAATATGATGTATGATTTTTTTTTTTTTAACAGAGTAGGGTTCTGCCCCAGAGATGTCAAAAACCTTGCCTGTGGTCTCACGGTCATTTTGAGGTAAAGCTGGAACTAGAATCTAGGGCCCTTGACTGCCAACCTTGGACTTTTTCCTCTTACCTTATGGTGCCATACCCTGACAATCTCGGAGCTCTAGCAAATGTATTCTTACCTTTTTTTCATTTCATTATGTGTTTACAATCCATTAAATAGAATGCATACCTGGTGGCAATAGAAATTTTCAATGTACATCCAATAAGAATGGAAATTTTGGTGGAAATGAGTTTCCATAGTTATACTTTAATGGTTATCTTGGGAATTCCAATATAAAAATAGACATATTTTTCCTTAAATAATACCTCTCAAGGTTTCCCATTTCTTTCCATATTCCAATTGAAAGTTGTCCTGAAGAAATAACAATATAATTTTCACCAAAGTATAAATAACTCTTTCCTCAGAGATATAGGCCTTTTGATGAGAGAGAAACTATAAGCCACAGAAATAACACTGTGATGGAGGATTTTACTTATCAGCATATAAGGGGTCCTTTTAGCCAGTGATATCTTACCAGTCCCATACTTGTTACTGCCAATTTCATGTCCTTTTAAAGACTGGTCCAGTTTCAAAATCCACTTTTCACTCACTAAGTCAAAATCCATTTCTAGAGATGTTTAATTTAAACACTGATAGCTATACTTAGTATTTTCTACAGGTCATTTTTTACAAAGCTTTTGACATTTGCTTTTTTTTTTTTTTTAATTTCCCACTGCTTTTCACACTATTGGGAGGAAGTCACATCTTTAGGTTTTTTGCTTGCCTGAGTTCCTCGGTGTTGTCTGCCTTAATCTCTGTAAACTCAGATCTGTCGAAGGCCATGGCAGAATGTTTGTTATCCCTCACGTCATGTGATATTTATCTAGCTGCACTAGTAATACTGTTGGTATTTGGAAATAAATACCAGACCACTTGTTTTAAATACCCCTGGCACTTTTACGCAGGTGTTCAAGGTAAAGGAGAACTTCCTATCTTGGAATAACTGAGTTATCATCTTTTAAACAGAGACTGTGTTTGCTACTAATGGCACTTAAGAGCTTACTACACGCAGGTGTGACTGGGGGTGGAGGAAGAGGGATACTTTTCCTGCTGTCATGGACTCAGAGAGAATACTAAGTGGCAACAACATTAATATATTAATAGCCAATTAGAAACTGGCACCAATAAGGAGTGATGTTTTCTTCCTGTCAAACAAAAACCATTGTTTCCTGATCATTTCCATTGTTTCATTATTCACACACTCCAAATATGCAAGGAACCAATTGGAACAGAGAAAAACACATACATGGGTCATATACTTTTTTAGCTACAAGAATAAGTCTATTTCCTATTTATTTATTTTTCAAAGTATTTGTATATTTTCCATGAAACATGGTTTTACAAAACGGGAGCCGACTCTCTCTTTCTAACTTTTTTCAGAGAGTGGATCGTGCTGGAAGAGAAATAGTCAACCTGTAAGCCACTGGGTTTCAAGCCACACATTCCAGTTCTATCCAAACCAAGTGTCTGGTTCAATCCTTGCATGCTACAGACACTCTTTAGACTCGGTAAATTTAGTAGCATTTTAGTATAATTATAAATAATAAATAAAATGTGATATGTTTTAAATAAAAGTCTAAAGGGGCCTAAATGGATCTGAACAATTTGTTAAATTGCACAGACTTCGTGTGCTCGGTTCATCTGTGGCAAATACAGTGTTGCTCTGTTTGTTGCACAGATATTTGATTGTATTAGGGTGGGGAAAAGTGGAGAAACTGAAAGCGCCACGAGAAAGCAAGGAGGCCAGGAAGCTGCCTCCAGATTCATGAGCCCTACCTCAGTGAGGACTGGGACATTTTCTGGGATAATTTGGCAACTCTATCAGTTGAACTTGCCTATGACTTGGCCTTTCTCCTTTACTTTCTATCTGCTCAATTCTTCTGCTTCGCCAATAACTCTTCTCACAATTTCTCTCATGAGATCTTAATTGGTGAAGTGCCATCCAAGTGTGGTGTACAGTTGTGGGCGTTGTCCCTCCTCCCAGAGTGTTTGATGGGCTTTAGGGCTCTGGATTTAACCAGGGCTGGCCAGGGTGGCTGGGTCACAGGGGACAAAGCAAACACGGCAGCCTCTGCCTAGGAAGAGTGGATGTGAAAGAGTATGCTGAAGTGTAAATCTCTTTAGGTGTGTTATGTACTACATACCTACTTATTATAGATTATATAATATTCATCTTATATAATTGAATCATATTAATATATGTATATTCTATGTCCTTGAATACAAACAATTGTGCTTGGCATACATAAACTTTCAATATGTGTTGCTGTCATTTGCAGAAGAGTCTATGACACTCTGCTTATCACGCTTACGGCTTTGTAAGAGCGAAGAATGACCCGTATGTAGTTAGGGATAAGAATACACACTTTCCCAGCCCTGTAGAACTGCCAGAATGTTCAGATCATTATTCTATGTGAAATGGTTTGGAAAGTGTGAACTAGCGCTATTCACATCTTAAGAATTATTATGTGTTCAAAGCCAGATTTAGGAAAGCTGTTAAAAAGGAAAATTAGACTTTGGAAATTTTGTGTCCATGTTTTTGGAAATAAGCTTAAGTTTTAGAAAACTTGTATTTTCTAGGTAGCTGGACAGTGGGAATACTTCCATGATCTCGATGTATTCAAATATATCAGCGCGTTGTTCATTGTAATAGCTCAGAGTAAATAGTGTGTTGGCTCCTTTAAAGTGAAATCCTTCATCCAAGAAGCAGGAGAAAGGAAATAATCCATTTCCCACTGAAAAGAGTGAGAATTCTCTAAGGATAAGAGGTATGGGCAAGATGGAGAGGAATAAAAAGGAGAATGGAGTATTTCAGGGTGGGAGCATGGATGGCAGATGAGAAGGAATTAGAGAGGCTTTGCAGGGAGCAGGTGGCTTCCTGTGCGGAGTCAGGAAGTGTGGCTTCCATGAAGAGTAGCAGAAATAGGGAGGGAAGATTTTTAAAGATATTTTATTGTACAATATTGTCTCTTTTTCTTTCCCTACCTGCCCCATGTATTTTCTGAAGATTTTAAACAAAAATTATACTTAAAAAAATTAGCACACTAGAAGATAGGCCCATATTATTTGGATTGTACCTTCAAAACTATAATTCTCTAAATAAATAAATAAAACATTAATTGAGCACCTACTGCATTCCAGGAACTATATTTGATCCTTTCACATCATCTTGCCAGAGACACGGTAAGTTATTGGTGGATGGCGTTAATGGTGGCGTTGCGCGCGCACGTACTGCCTCTAATGTTGTTGATGAAGATGGAGCCTGGCTGAAGACATCAGCTCACGTCCCACGGCCAAAGACGCTGAACAGCATAACTGATATAACAACAACAACAACAACAATAACAACAACAACAACAACAACAACAACATAACAACAACAACAATAACAATCTTTCTCCTCTCTCTGCTGCAGCAGCAACAACAACAACAACAACAACCATCTCTCTCTCTCTAACAACAACAACAAACAACAACAACAACAACAAACAACAACAACAACAACAACAACAATGGCGCTAACAACAACAACAACAACAACAACAACAACAGCATAACCATATCTCTCTCTCTCTCTCTCTCTCTCTCTCTCTCTCTCTCTCTTTCTCCTCCTCCTCCTATTCCTTCCTTCCTTCCTTCCTTCCTTCCTTCCTTCATCAGCTATTCCTTCCTTCCTTCCTTCCTTCCTTCCCTCTTTCGTGTGTGTGCGTGTTGTCATTGTTTTTCAGACAATACTGCCAGGAAATATAGTGGATACATATGTGGTTAGGTTTAATCTCTGTAGGAATTTTTTTTTTTTGCTATAGTAAATATATATAATATATAAATATAATAAGCAAATGAATATAAAGTAATAAATATCCATTACTATGGTAGGTAGAATTCTAAGATGGACCCCAACGTTCCTGGCCCCTGGCACATATGCCCTGTATAATTGAATGTGGGCAGGACCTGTGGATATGATGAGATATCACTCCGGTAATTATGTTATATTTTGGCAAGGGTGAAGGAATTTTGTAGGTATAATTAAGGACCCAAATCAGTTGACTGAGTTAATCCAAAGGGAGATTGTCCTGGGTGATCCCCGTTTATTCAAAAAACATACCGGACCCTTCCTGAAGAGAGATTCTCCTGCTGGCCTTGAAGAAATAAGTTACTATATTGTGAGGGAGCCTATGCCAAGGCCGGATGACAAGGAACTGAAATAGTCTTTAAGAGACAAGAGGGGGCCCAAATGACAGCCAGCAAGAAAGCAGGGACCTCAGTCCTGCTTTTTTGAGGAAATGGATGCTGCCAACAGCCATATGAGCTTAGAAGAGGACCCCAAGGTCTAGAAATGAACACAAATACTTAGTGTGTCCTATAAATATTTAATCGATAGATAATTTGGAAAACATATGAGTGACATGAGGGTTAGTTGTGGTCAACATCAAATCTGGTTAGTCAAAAAGACTTCATGAAGGTCATGAGAGTTAAGTTGAACTGTGACAGATGGCCCACCTATGCCTAGATTGCAACTTTGTTAGACTCTGAACTGAGGGTGAGCTAGGTTATACTTAACTCCTGACCCGTAGAAACTGTGCTAATAACTGTGTGTTGTTTTAAACTAGTAAATTTGTGATATTTATTATGCAGTAAAAGAAAATTAATATAATTCTCATTAAATCATAAGTGCTAGAAGGGAAAATGAAAGAGAGAGAAAGCTTGTGAGGAATAAACAAGCATGAACATCAGACTTCAGAGAAAGGCCTAGCTTACGTTTCTCCCAGGTGAATGTATACAAACTACCCTAAATACCACTGAGCACATTAATTTGTCCCTTTCCTGCTGTATGAGCAGCGTTGGAATCCAGAGTACTTTATGATGTTTTAGGACACACAGAAGGCACTCCTGGGTTATGTAGCATTAACTTGTAACTTGTTCTAAGAACAACATGATAACATTAACAAAAATAAGTAAATAACCTCCCATGATATTACTACCTCTACAAATACAACTATAGTTGGCCCTCTCTGTATCTGCAGGTTCTGCATCCATACTGACATATACTATGTAGTTAGGCCTATGATGGTTGCTTCTGTATGAACATGTACGGACTTTTTTTCTTGTTATTATTCCCTAAAAAATACAGTATGACAACTATTTACATAGTATTTACATTGTATTAGGTATTATAAGTAATCTAGAGATGATTTAAAGTACACGGGAGGTTTTATGCAAATATTATGCCATTTTGTATAAGGGACTTTGGTATAAGCAGCTGTGGACTTTGGTATCCATGGGAGTCATGAAACCAATCCTCCATGGATGCTGAGGGATAACTGTAGTTATTTTTAATCACTGAATAATAACTTACTGAGTTGGTGTATTAAACTTTCTATAATCATTTTTCTATTATTGACATTTAAATAATTTTTTAAAAAATTATTTCTACTGCTGTAAATAACATTTATTTTTACTACCAAAGTTAACATCTTCCTATATATGGATTTTCCAAATTATCACATAATCTTCTTAGCATGTGTTTCCAGAAATAGGATCATTGTTTTGAAGATATAAACATTTCTTTGGACCTAATTGTTTCCCCCCAGTTTTGTCAGTGAACATCCCCTCTGGCTTTGTGAGTGGTTTGTTTATTCATTTCAGGGCCCTCTTGTCAGCTTTAGAAATTCTCTTTTTAAGTGTTAGCCATTTAATTTTTTAAGAATCAGCTTTATGGAGGTATAATTGCATCTCATAAAATACACCCATGTATAATTCAATAGATCTTAGCAATTGTCTACTTCCATGTAACCACCACGATAATCTATGAAACATTTCCTTTGCCCTTAAGATTTTCTTTTACTCCTTGGCAATCCATCTATCCACCCTCTTGGCCCCATGCAACCACTGACACGCTTTCTATTTCTAAATTACTAGGATTCCAGAAAAATGAAATCATACAGTCATTTTTTGTGTCAGCCTTATTTTGTTCAACATATTTTTGAGATTTATCCAGGTGGTTGTGTGTATCAGTAGTTTGGTTCTTTTATTACTAAGTAGGATTCCATTGTATATTAATCGAATTGTCTGTTTTTGAATATGTGGGTTGTCTAGTTTTGTGGTGTTATAATAAAGCCAATCTAAACATTTTAATATAGTCTTTGTGTGGGTATATGCTGTCATTTCTCTTGAGTAATTATCTAGAAGTAGAATTGTTGAATCAAGTAAAAAGCATATATTTAACTTTGTAGAAAACTGCCAAACTACTTTCCAAAGTGGTTTTACCAATTTACATTCTCATTAGCCATGGATGGGAGTTCCAATTACTCTATGTCTTTGCCAGCACTTGGTATGGTCATTCTTTTTAATTTTAACTATTCTAGTGGGTATGAACTGGTATCTCATTGTAGTTTTTATATTATCATTACTTAGAGTTTTCAGGTAAAAATTAGGTCATAAAATGTAATTTCTATTATAGCATCAAAAATACGAATAAACAGCATAAATGAATAATAGAAATTTAATTTTTAAAAGTAATAAAAATAAAGAGAAATTAAAGAAGTTGAAAAAAATACATTTTGAAGAGGAAATAAAAAGACATCAAATAGGCTTTATCACATAAGATGATTTCACAAAGTATGGATATTTTGATTTGTTTGAAATAAACACTTCTTTCACCCCCCACCCCACCGAGACATCATCAGATGGGGCCATGGAGGCAATGTCAGCATTCTGAGCTGCTGGAGAAAGTCTGAGCCAGACAGAGTGCCTGCAGTTAGCCTGTAGTAGCAGGCAAACATTCTTGAGAAAGTGCACCGAGGCTGAATGATTTTCTCATCGTGCTGATAAAAGTTGTGTTAATAAATATAAAATGCCGCTTCCCAGGTTGATTCACTGTTTCACCTCTTAAACCCAGGAACAAAGGAGATGGGACTGAATATTTACCATTGTCAGACAATGATCTCCCTTTCAATTTCTGCTCAGGCTTTGGTGTGCTGGGATAACATTTGGATTAAATCTATGGGAGTAGAAAGGACAATGCCTGTCTATTGGCTAACTTGAGTCAGCATCGAGGAAAAAAAAAAAAAAAAAAGACAATACTCCTGAGTCAGCAATAATTATGCCCAAAGCCTTTAGACTCTATATGCTTCATAGATAGCCAGGGGCTTATCCCCCAGTCAAAAAACCTTTGTGAAATGAATCTCCTATACTATGAAATTAAACTTATTGCTTTAGGTGAAACGTAGTAAAATGTCTAGAGACATGTGGAGAACATAATTTCAATCAGGTAAGCTTTTAAAGATAAACAAAAGATGATTAGAAAATGACAACGTTCAATTTAGAAATTCTCACAAAACCAGCAATATTCTCATTCTCTGAAATATCACCAATGCTGATGTGTGTACTGATGTTTTTGTCCTAATGCAATATCAGAAAGTTGACAACCTGAAAGAGATTTTCAAAGAATAATGATTTGAACAATGGGGAACAAAGGTCAACCAGTAACAGCCAGTGTGCATGAAATTGCTGCTCATACTTATTTGGAACCACATTATCATTACTAACTATGAATATATTTTTTCATTGACATTTGTTTATATCTTTCCTAAAAAGAAATTTGAGGGGACAAATTATGTTTCTTGGTCTATGTGAGGGTTATAATCAAAGCGCACAGATTTAATCCTGATCCAACCTCTGTTCCTATTGAGACCACATGTTAAAAATTCTATCAAATGAATAATGCATTGTACTATTATTCTGTTTTTTGAGATATGCCCTCTTTAAAGTTGTCTAAATAAAGACTTACAGGCCTCTTTGTTTATCTTTTTTGCCCAAAGTATGGTTTTTAAATTTCAATGCTGGGTGGATAATACTATAAACTAATTAATTTTCCTAAAAAATATACAAAGCATGAAATAATTGTGAGGTAACTGTTGCCACCAAATATATAACTTGCAACTCATGCCTCCAAGCAATGAGTACTTCAGAGAAGAATCCAGAGAGAATTAGACCCAGAGTTCTTTTATAGAGCTTTGATACATTTCAAACACTATATATGAAAAGGAATAGCATATAGAAAACGAAGATCATATGTAGGGTGTAGCTTTTCTTTAGAAATTCCTTAAAATAGAAAAAAATTGGCAATAAAGTGCTATTCCTTCAAGCTGAGAAATGGCGCCATGATGCATCAAGAGGGACTTGGGTGAAATCCAATATAGTCCATCCTTAATAAAGAATACTATTCAGCTGTTGAAAAGAAAGAGGTAGACTTATACATATTGACTTGGCAAGATCTCTAAGACATATTTTTAAGTGAAAAATGCATGGAACGATAATATCCTATAATCCCATTTGTACAAAAAGACAATAATTGCAATATAAACACACATGTATGTAAATGTACAACATTTATACCAAATTATCGACAGAGGTTACTTCTGGGAGGGGAGTAGGTAAGTATGTATAAGCATATGTATAGGTGTATGAATGTGCATGTGTGTTTTGCAGGTGGCATGACAGGCAGTAAACCAGAAATTAACATGTTTTGTTCTATATGATTCTTTTTGCTTGAACACTTTATGACTATATTTAAGTATACACAAATACCCCCAAACAAAAACAAAAATGATGTAATCAGATGTATTTTCAGCCAATTCAGGGTTATGATATGATAATGGTATATGCCCAAATCTGTAACATTTCTACAGAGAGTAAAGTTGAAGACTGTGCTGGAATCAGTTCTGTAATGCCAAAACTATTCGTTGCAGAAGGAAATAAATACAGACACACTCCAGTTAAGTGGTAAATTCTGTAGGCTGTCCTGCTCTTTACTCTATCCCTCATGCTCAGCATGGATCCCAATATAAAGCAGGAGTTCCATAAATATTAATTGAATGAATGTTTTGGGTTTGTTGGAAGCATATGCTTTTTGCGACTTAAAATGGAACAAATGATATTAGAGACACAGTGTGAATTTTACTACCTGGATTAATTCAGTTTCCTCAGCAAAGATAATCACATTAAAAGCACTAGCCACAAGTACTTGGTGAAACAGAGGACTGCAAGAAACCAATATGGCATCCAGCTCCATGCCAAATGGAAATTCTCTGGCATGACAGTAGTGTCCAACCTTCGCTAGATGCCACATCTGGCTTCTTAAGCCATTCCTTCAGCATCATCCACCAGCCCTACTTAACACGAAACGTGAAGCAGGATCTCCCACAACGTGCCCCTGGATCTCAGCCAGGCTGCCTACCCTGTGGCAAAGCTGTCTGCAACACAAGATCTTTGGGGAGGACGTGTGTGGAGAATGGATAGCAATGCAGGCTGTGCACCAAGCTGAAATGGGATCACCACAAGCAGGGTGGGCAGAAGAAACACTGCGATTTAATATCAAATGATAGGCTGTGGAGGTGGACTTCTGGGAAATCAGATTCAATGGAAAAATTCTTTTCAGGCCAAGTCCTGCTGTGGGGAAGAGGAAGAGAATAATGAATGAAAGATAATTGTTTTTGAAGTTTTAGCTTTGATTGAAGGTATATTAGTCAATGGGTGGAGTAAAAAATAGTCTGCCTACCAATGAGTGTCTTCAGTACGGTCATCATAAATAGCGATATTAGTTTTAGGTACAAAGTGATTTTGCACAGTTAATATAGAATATGTCTATTAACGTTACATTCATATGGAATGTTCTCACATAGTCATGGTATTTACCTAGGTTTGAGATTTGTAACCATGTCACATTTTAAAACATTGAAAAATGATTCTACGTTCATAATTTCCAATATAAAATGAAAATACAGACCATCTGGAAATTATCAAAATGCTATGTAAAGGCAATGATGCCATTTACTGTACAGAATCAATTTAGCACACCAATAAAACACACACACACACGCAGGCAATTTTTTTTCATAGAACTTTTCCTTTAAATTCTGTTGTCATTTTGTTGCAGTAAATTTTGTTGTCACACAGCTATGGCTAAAGTGCTTTTTATTTGATGTAATCCTCCTGCATCATTAAAATATCAGTATTTTTTATGTTTTGCAAATATTTGTGGACACCATTAAGCAACACAAAGCATAGTGCAGTAACAAATGTTCGTTTTATGGCCACTGTCAGACTATATATTATATAATGCCCCAATATTATCAGCAAGCTAGACCTAAATTATCACAATCCTAAGTCCATGAAACACAAGATATATATATATATATATAATCTCCCTTAGTCCATGTATTGAAATGTTGGAATTAAAAGGTTGGGCTATGAATTCGGGCAGAAAATATCGTTTTCCAGAGGAATTTTTCACTCAGAACAAAAAGGAGAAAGGCAAAGGAATGAAGCTAAGGGCATATTTTTCAGAACAACTCTCAACTTGAGAGAAGATTTTTTTATGTCTCAAAGAAGAAACAGAGGTGAGAAGGGAAGTAAATGTGCAAGTGGGAAAAGTTTTTTTTTTTGTCACAGTGCGTTATTATTTTAATTAACATGACATTCAGATTATCAGTAAATAATGTTTGTTTATGGTGTTAGAGATTGTCTCTCAATTTACAATTCTACTAGAGAGAAGTCAAGGAGAATGGTGTTTTAAAATATGATGACAAATTACCTGCAGCATATGGTTCCTGGCAAATACTGAGCAAATAGTCTCTAAGTTGCTCAGGAATGTGACCAGCTAAGGTGCAGCAGGGAATCTGTATGAGGTCGGGCCAAAATGGGAAACATTCTGTCATGTAATTAGGCAGAATTAGTGTGTGACTCGTAAACACCGGAGATGCAATTTGCCCTGTGACAAAGAAGCCCCCTAACTTACTGTTAAATTATTTCCTTTCTTCCACAAAATTTCTTTATCACTTCTGTAAATCATAAAAGACAAATCACCTCCCACTGCTCCTACATCCTTTGGTCTTCTTTTTTTGTAGAGCTTTGAAGGTGGTGAAAGAATCGATTTTATTGACTACAAATGACAATATTAATCATAAGAGGTTGTCAGGACTCATAATGGTTCATGTGTCTAGAGGAGTTGAGTTTGTAGAATAATTGGCCTATTGTAGTTCCCTTCTTTGCCGTGGCCCTCCGTGGCAGCAATTGGAGGGGTGCAAGGAAGCTGCTGGATCTGGCTACCAAAGAGACAAGACTGAGGAAAGAAAAACTTAGCACTTTTTAAAGCGGTATTCTACTTTTAAATACACTGTATTCAAACAGCAAGGGCATTTTGGCAGAAGGCAAGCTGTTACTAACCATGAAAGGGATTTCAAATCTTTTTCTGAACTATGCGGACCAAATGCACATAATCTGCTTCCTAAAAATACTCTGCAATGCAGTGTTTTTATTTTTTGTCTGTTTATTATAAATTTCAGAGGCTCTCTTCCAACTGAAGAGCTGCATCCTCCTCTGTCAGAAGTTGTCTCATTTGTTAGATGAAAAATTTGAATCATAACTTCCTCCCCAAGATTTCTTAATATGAGTGCCAACTGAGAGGTTTGATTTTCTCTCCAATGTGAGTCACGTTACTGTTATTGACAAGATTTGTGACAGACTATGAGGTACCTTGATGAATAATTCTGAATTTTAAAAAAATTACAGATTTACTCGGAGAGTATTTTTTTCTTGTGTTGAAAAATTAAAATGGATATTTTATGATTTATGTCTAATTTAAAAAAATGTTTACTAGATAAAATTCTATTTCAGGTAAGAATATGTTGGAAGGAAGGAATAGTAAACAATTTTGTTTGTTTATTCATGTAAATGAACAGAATTGAGATTTTTAAGAACTTAAAAATAAAAATAACTGAATTATTTAAAGATATTCAAAATACGTGCAGATATAGTAGGCAGATGTTAAAGTTTCAATTTGATGAAATTTCAAAACAAATTATAAAATTGAGACATTTTTCTAATTGTAGTTGCTTTTTAAGAAATCTAAATAAAACTTTTTGGAGAGAGAGTTTTAGTTACTTTTATGGTATTTATGATATAAGATAGATGTAAATGTTAAAATATAAATTTTTAAAATATTTGCATCTCTCATCTAGTTTATGTGTCTTTTTATGTTTAATCTAAATACTGGTAGGTTTTTCAGATTGCTTTAAGTAGCGGTTTATAAAAGAAATTTTAAATCTTACAATTAGCTCAGGTTTTTATTTGGACTTGTTTCTCTTTTAAGGTTTTTATTTTAAAAAATATTTTAAGGTTTTTATTCGGTTTTTTTTGGTTTTCTTTTCCTTTGGGCCTATGTAGAATTATGTGAATAATTCTTTCTATCACTTTTAGAGGAGATTTGGATGAGTTGCATATTATGAGTCATTAGAATTAATTACAGAGACTCGAGACAACATGAAACAAACCACATACAATTGATAATTTTTTAAAAAAAAACATGCTTCTTACAAAATGTAGTGGGGTAATCATAAAGATAATGTTTATATTTTTCTACACCAGTATTCTAATGACTAGAGTGGAAAAGTTTTAGTATTTGTGTTTTAAAATGGAAGAACATTATAAAAATGTTTGTTCAATGACAGGTTAGTATATGTAAATGTGGATACAAATATGATCATGCATTTGTGGATGGATGTATTAAGAAGTTTTAAACAATTTTAAATAGATACTAGGTAGGTAATGATAAGGAGAGGAGGAAAATTTTTCCTTTTCACATCATGCCCTTCAAACAGTTAGTGATTAAAATAAATATGTTAGAATTATGTGCTATTTCTTTTTTCTTTGTATTTTTCTCTGTTGAAAATATTTTAGCTAAAATTTAAGAAAAAATAAAAGACATAAACATATTTTTAAAAACCTTGAAATTAAGGAGGCTTGTTTCTTGGCTTTTAGGAACAGTTATACACTGTCCAAAATATCTTTTAAATTAATTTCGTTTCTTGTTTTTGTGCTTCTTGTTATAAAATTTTATATTGAATATTTTGATGATCAGAACTTTGCTTCACTTAGAGTTAGTTCTTTTTCTGTTGACTTTCTATAGAGAAAAAATCTATACTGAGTTCTTCCTGAGACATTGCTTAGTTGCCACTCAGATTTGGGAACTCACTGCCAGGCAGAAGTGGAATGTCGTGTATAAGTCTATATAGGAATTGCTTGTATTCAGTGTTCTTTAAAGCGATGAAATTTTCTCTATCAACCTCGTTTCTTTGAGAAGTTTATGTTTGCCTGGCATATCATTCTGGCCTGACTTTGCGTGCAATATGATAGATCTGTAGTGGACAATAAATTGTCTTCCAGTGCTAAACATTTGAGTGTAATTAAATAATGGCTACCATTATTTCTTGCCTTCTTCGTTTCATAGTTATACTTCTAGTGTCTGGAAGAAAAATAGATTAATTTTACCATGCACTGAAATAGAATTTTTTTTAATTAAAAAAAGTCAACTTTCGAAGATAATACTATTCAACTTCTATAACTAGAACTATATACATGTGAGGTAATAATTCATTTGCTTCCAAGATATATTCTGCTGCTGGTAAAAGAAGATAGAATTACCTTGTGTCTAAAAGATGCCAAAACAATAAGTTTAATAATAAAATCATTTTAAATTACTGTCAGAAAATATTTAGACAAAACAACTGGCCATTATTTCATTTTTTAAGGAGTTGTTTGGTATTGCATTTAAGCAATAGTTAAACAAATAGATAATAAGATGTTCTTATATTAAATCTAATAAATAAAAAATAAAATAAGAAAATTATTATTGTTTGTTTCTGTTTCAATCAAAATGTAGACAATAATTGATGGAAAAATTTCACTTAATATAGATAATGAGGGTGCGATAAAATTGTTATTTAGATTTTAAGGCAGCAGATTTGTTTTTAAATTCATCAATTCATGTGGTCTTCTAAGATTAAATATACATCTTGTATTCAGCTTTTCGTATTGTCATAAAAAGATCTGTGGGAAATAATAAACAGATCAAATTTAAGTTCAGGTTCATTTCGCTATGCATTTTTGTTGAAAATTATGTGAAGCCTTTCTGCTTCCTTCAGAACCATATGTTACTGTGTTCTTTTTACACTAACAGATAGTCGTATGACAGAAATTCAAAAATCTTATCCCCACAAGTGAATATTGAAAGTCATTTACCATTAAAAAGACACTATATCACCAAGGTTTTTTTTTTTTTTTTTTTACTATTTTGCATTTTTAATCCTAAATGAAGTCTAGTTCTTCAATTGCTGGAAACGGTAATAAGATTATTGGTCTTTAAAAAAATTTATTTGATACAGAGACACAAAGCTTAGTTAAGTGTAGGGGAGGTATTTATGAGCGAGAATTTAGAAGGTTATTTTATTTGCAGATCGTTTTAGTCAAGCACCATGAGAATTAATTTTAAAGTATAATAATGGGAGTTTATTCCTAAAAAAGAGTCAAACTCTTGAAGCAGTATATTCAGTGTTGCCTTAATTTAAAATCAATAATGGGTTTTATATTTTCTAAGACTTTGAGAAAGTAACTTACTGACTTAAATATTTGAAAACATGAAAGTCAAACTTATGGGGTCAATTTATCTTCATATATTTTTAAAAACATAAGTTAGCATTTTTGAGACATCTGTAGCTTTCTTTGCATAAATACTATGACAGTGATTCAATACTTTTTACACACATATTTTCCTAAGTTATGCTTTAAAAGAAAGCATTGACTAGTTAGAGATTTTTCAGAAAGTATTACATCAACATAATGAATTTTTTTTTTGCCTTATAGCCATAAATTTCTGTCATAAATTTTTTTATAACATTTCCATTTTTTAAGCAGACATTTGTCTGAATTACTACTGCTGTGGTTGCTATTATTACTACCAGTAGATTTTTCCAGGTACTATGCTTAATGCAATGTGTGTATCACCCCATTTAATCCTTATAACTGTATGAGACAGAGACACTTATCCCATTTTACAGATGAAGAAACCAAGGCTCAGAGAGGTTAAGTAACTTGGCCATTGTTTCACAACTAGCTAAAGATGGTGTCATGATTTAGAACCCAGGCAGTCTGAGGTCAGGGCTCATGCCTTAACTTCCAGAGATATGGGATTCAAATCTATTTAAGAGTTTGAATTTTCATTTCATGTTTGGTTTGTATAGTAACACAATTTTATAAGCAAAATAATGTAATGTTCCGAAAAATGATTTTAGTTTAATATTTTTTATGTATAGATAGGCTTTAAAGTTACAGAAAAAATAAATTGTGCGGCCTCTTTATATTCAAGGAAGAAGCTGCAGTTAACTAAGTGGGGCACAATTGGACAAACGGAAGTGAATCATTTTTTAGTTTATATGCTGCTGGCTTTGTATGATCTGTTGATATCTAGAAGTAAAGAGTGTATCTCCTGCTCTTAATTCCTTTTAGTTTGATTAGGGAATCAGTGGAGTAAATAGATAATTAGATGCAGTGTGAGCAGGACTAGGTCAGAGACAAATCTAAGTTCACAGAAAAGGATCACCTACCTTCCCTAGTTTGAGGGAGAGTGAAAAGTCTTCCTGGAAGAGGTGAACCTTGAGCTGCATACACTTTGAAAGATGTGTAAAAGTTTTCCAGGCAGAGAAGAGGTGGAGCAGAGGGTCTTGTAGGCAGAGGAGCACCACATTCAAACATACAGAAACAAATAGCAGGGTGTGATTTAGAGACTTCATGGCTAGAGCATGGGATAGAGAGCATAGGAAATGAAGCTGGAGAAATAGTCAGAGCCTGAAAACTGCCTTGCATTACTATTCTAAGGACCTAGAATATTTTATCTTGAAGGTCATGGAGAATCATTTGAAGATTTTAAGCAGAGGAGAAAGCATAATTAGATTTGTATTTAGAAAGATTGCTTGAGCCACATAATAAAGGTTTTAATGCAGTAGGGCAAGATTGGAGTTAGAAGATGGTTATACATGATTGTAATAATCCTGGTGAGATATAATTAGAACTTGAATTAAAGCAATGGAAATGGAAACAGAAAAGAGAGGACAGGTTTAAAAGCTACTTAGGAGATGACTAAATGATGGGTTCACTATCTTCCTAAGATAACCACTATTCTGATTTCTGTTATTATAAGTGAGTTTTGGTTGTTTTTGAATTTTATATAAAATCATACAACTTTTTTTTTCAGTCTGGCTTCTTTTACTCAATATTTATGTCATTGCTTGTAGCAGTAAGTTGTTTTTTTATTCATTGCTATAATTGTATTCCCTCGTGTGAATATATCACAATTTCTTTAGTCTATTGATTGAAATTTGGGTTGTCTATTTTTGTGTTAATTTAATTAATGGCATGTAAATATACTTGTACGTATTTTTGGTATTTATATGTATATCTTTTAGAAATGCTGGGTCATGGGTTATAAGTATGTTCAGCATTAGTAGACATAGCAAATGGTTTCCAAAGTGGTTGTATCAGTGCACAGTCCTATCAACATCGATCAAGGGATCCAGGTGCTCTGTACTCTCAGCAATGCTAGAGTTTTCAGATTCTTTAATTTTAGCCAATCTGATAATACCTCATAGTTTCATTTTGTATAATTACTGATAACTGACAATACTTTCATATGATTGCTGGTCATTTATATATCACCTTTTGTAAAGTATCTGTTCAATCTTTTGCCCATTATTGAAAACGATGATGTTGTCTGGCTTTTGTACATTGATTTCTGGGAATTAATTTTTTATTCTAGATACAAGTTCTCTATTGGAAAATACTTTATTAGACCTGTGTTGGGAGTATCTTCTCCTGATCTGTGGCTTGTCTTTTATTCTATTAATGTCTTTTGAATAACAGAAGTTCTAAAATTTAATAAAGTCTACTTTATTAAATTTTTCCTTTGTGGTTAATACTTGCATTCTGTTTTAAAAATATTTGCTTATCTCAAGTAAGAAGACATTTTTTATCTTTTCTTCTATAAACTTCATCTGTGATAATCTGAAGTTTGTTTCTCTATAATGTAAGATGGGGGTAGTTTTTTTTTCTTTTATGTGTATATCTAGTAAATCCAGGAGTATTTATTCAAAATACTCTACTTTTCTCATCACACTGCAGTGTCACCTTTATCATAAATCAAATAAACATATATGTATAGATCTGTTTCTTGAGCATTTTGTTCCACTAGTCTATTTGTGGATCTTTGTTCCAATTATCACATTATTTTATTATTGTAGATTTATGATATCCAGTTGTGTATGTACTACAAAATTTCTTCTTAATCATTATCTCCAAATTTGTATTTCTGCATAAATTTTGTAATCATCTTATAAGTTTCCTCATACCTAATATTACTAATATAGTTTGTTAGCTAGTCATAATGGAAATAAGTGCTCTTTTTCAGTTTGGGATTAGTAGAACTAAAGTTGCACATTTTTCTTTTCAATTTCATCGATCTCCTGAATTCTAGTCCCTGATTAAGAATCCCTGACATAGGCATAACTTTAACTGCTTCCTTCAAGTTTCTTTTAAAATGCTACATTTTCATTGTATACAGGTTAAAGTATTTTCTAATTTCTTTGTATTTTTCCTTTGACTATTGTTATTTAGAAGAATATTGTTTACATTCTAAAGATGTTATTGATTTCTGCCTTAATTATAATATAGTCTGATAGCATACTCTGTGTATTTCAATACTTTAAAATTTATTGGACTTGTTTATGACCTAGTATATGGCCTATTCTGGTATATATTTCTTGTGCACTTTACAAATCAATGAGATGTGTTTGGTTAATTATGTTGTTTAAATCTTCTACAGTGTTTCGATGACTTGTTGGGCATGTGTATATGTTAAATTGACCCTTTTGCTATTATGAAATATTCTTCTTTATCTCTAATAATACTTGTCTAATATTACCATTATTATAGCTATAGAAGTTTTATTTTTATTGATACTTGCAAGATGTATCTTTTTAATCATATACTTTGAAACTTTTTGTGTCATTGTACTTAAAGTATATGGCTCTTGTAAGTATAACATTTACATATTATATATATATTTTGTATACATATGTATATATATGCACAATTATTGCCTGTGAATTGGGATATTTACCTGATTTGCATTTAATATAATTACTAGCATATTTTGGGTTAAATTTTCCATTTTTATATACATTTTCTTTTTGTTACCTCTCTTCTTTTTTCCTTTTCTCTCTTTTTTGCATTTATTGATATTATTAATTAATTTTATTATCTAATTTTCTCTATTTTAGTTCATTAGTAATATGTTGCTTAAGGGTTGCTCTGGCCTACAACATGCATTTCTATCCCCTTAGAGCAGACCTTAAATTAAGTACTATTTAGGCTCTAATTTTCTATGCAATTCAAGGACCTTAAATACTTTAATTTCATTTACCACATCCCATGGTGATGTTGTCATATATTTTACCTCTACTGTTGTTAAAAACCTCACAATACATTAGTACTACTGCTTTAAACAATCAAAATTTATTTAGAATTAGCCACATATTTACCCTTTTCCAATGCTTCTCATTTCTTCTTTTATTACCATGCTTCCATCAGACATTTTTATTCTTTATGAGGAACTTACTTTGGTACTTCTTTTAATTCAGACTTGCTAACTATGACTTATCTTGTGTTTTGTTTGTCTGAAAACCTTTTCCTTTTTTCTTTTTTTTTATTGGAATAACATTGGTTAATACAATTATATAATTTTCAGGTGTACATTATCATTTCACATCTGTATATTTTACTGTGTGTTTACCACCCAAAGTCCAGTTTCCTTCAGCTACCATATATTTGATCCCCTTTACCCTTTTCACCCTTCCCCTAAACCCAATATTTGATCCCTTTTACCCTGTCTACCTCCCTCCTCCTCCCCTACCCCACTAGTAACCAGTAGTCTGTAGTCCTCTGGTAACCACTAGTCTATAGTCCATGTCCATGAGTCTCTGTTTGTCCTGCTCATTTGTTGCTTTTAGGTTTATATCCCACATATAGGTGATATTATGTGATTTTCAACTTTTTGTCTGGCTTATTTTGCTTAGCATGATTATCTCGAGTTCTATCCATATTGACCTAAATGTCAGTATTTTATCTCTTCTTATGGCTGAGTAATATTCCATTGTATATATGTACCACAGTTTCCTTAGCCAATCATCTATTGTAGGACATTTCAGTTGCTTCCATGTCCTGGCCACTGTGAATAATGCTGCTATGAACATCGGTGTGCAAATATCTTTTTGGATATGGGTTTTTAAGTTTTTGGGGTAAATACCCAGTAGAGGGATTGCTGGATCATATGATAGATCAATTCTTAGTTTTTTGAGGAACCTCCATACTGTTTTCCACAGTGGCTGTACCAATTTGCAGTCCCACTAGCAGTGTATGAGGGTTCCTTTTTCTCTGCATCCTCTCCAAGAGTTGTTATTACTTGTCCTGTTGATTATAGCTATTCTAACAGGTGTGAGATGATATCTCATTGTGGTTTTGATTTGCATTCCCCTAATAGCTAGCAATGTTGAGCATCTTTTCATATATTTGTTGGCCATTTATGTGTCCTCTAGGGAGGTGTCTGTTCGGGTCCTCTGCCCATTTTTTGATTGGATCGTTTGTTTTTTTGTCGTTATTGAGTCGTATGAGTTCTTTGTATATTTTGGATATTAGACCCTTATCAGAGGTGTTGATTGCAAACATATTTTCCCATTCTAATGGTTTTCTCTTGAAAACCTTTTTCTTTTGTGTTCCTTTTAGAGGATTACTTTCACTGATCATAGAGTTCTAGCTTAGCAGTCATTGTACTTTCAGCATTGGCTTCTACTGATTCTGTTAAAAACTCAGCTTTCAGTCTTATCGGTGGCTGCTCTGAAAATGTGTCTCCTTTCTTTGGCCACTTTTAAGACTTTTCTCTTTGTCTTTGGTTGCTTACATGTGGTTCTATTTGCATCTATCCTACCTGGGTTCATGCAGGTTTTTGAATTTGTGAGTAAATTCTTATTAAATTATTTCTATAAATATTGCTTTTGTCCGTTCTGTTTTTCTTCTATTGGGACTCCAATTACATATATGTTTTTGATGTCATATATGTCTCTTTTTTTCTGTATTTTTATTCATTTTTCTCTCTGAGTATCAATTTTTTTTTACTGATCAATCTATTATTTTCTCTGTTGCTGTGCTTATCTGTTTATAGAAACTGTCTACTGAATTCATAGGTTTTAAATGGTATTTATCAGCTTTACAAGTTCTATTTGATTATTTTCTTATAGATTCCAGTATTATGATGTAACAGTCCATCTCTTGATATTTTTAAATAAAATGCTAATCATAACTATTTTAATATTTGTTTTATACAACTCCAATTTTGTATTGCTTCTCTATGTATTTTTATTGCTTGCTTTTTTTCTTGGTTTTCAGTCATTGTGTTCTGCTTAATTTCATATTTGGAATGTTGTATTGAATGATGTACATCGTGTATGACAAATTGTAGAGGCTTTGGATGATGTTATCTTCTTTCATGGAAGATTTAGATTTCTTCTGGCAGGATGATACAGCAAGAGAAGACAATTTTAATCTAGTCGAGGCTGAATTATTTCTAGTTTGCCTTAACTTCTGTGATGTAACCCTTTCAGAGATCTCAGAAAAGATTAGAACTCCTCTTCTTTGAGCCCTGAACTCCAATTTTTGTCCTTCTAACACCACAGAGGTCACCAATCTCAGCCTCGCTTTAAAACTTCTTATTAGGTGCTTTGTGCTTGATTTCTCAGAGATTCACCTTGCATGTGCACATTCTACATTTTGTGCAGACTATTGGTAATGATTCTCTGTAGTTTCCTTCCTCTAGGATTTTGAACCCTCAAGTTCTGGCTGTTTTTGTAGCATTGAATTCTAACTATATACTGCTGTTTCTGTTTGGCCTTTTTATCTTTCTCTGTGATTTGGCAAATGCCCTGAGGAGGAAAGCTGCTGTGAACAAAAGGTTCATTTCAATGTGCTTCCCTTCTCTTAGGATCTTGTCACCTTAAATCTTGGCTGCCTTGGTTGCTCTTAGATATTTTATAGTAACTTTTTTGGGGTAATTTGATAGTTTTTAAAATTATTATTAGTTATTGTACTCTCCTGGATATGTTTGTTTGAGGCACCTGTCCAATTGGAGACGTCCAATAGGCACTGTGAGGTATAAAGAAACTATTCAGGACTGAGATTTATATTGGAGCTGTGGATTGATAGTCAACATGATATAGGGGTCCCTAGAGATTATCAAAGTCAATGAGTTTCCCAAGGAAAATATAGAATGTGCAAAAAAATAAAAATAAAAATAAAAAAATAAAAAAAAATAATAAAACCAAGCCGAAGAGGCAATGTTGTCAAATACCACATTTTGGGGGTGAGAAGGGAAAGAAGAGTGGTCATAGATGGAGGAAATGAGGGAAATTATAATGTCACTGACAGTAAAGGAGTTTTAAGAAAGTTTGAGGTTTCAGCTATTAAAAAAAGTCAGAATAAGAAATAAAAATGTCCAATGTATTAAATGAGAAATTCATGCATGATTTTGGCAAGAGAGGGCAGTAGGTTAAAAAGGAGAGCAAGTGAGAACAGTAAATATACACATATTTTCAGAATTTTGGTTATAAAGAGAAGGAGAAAGAGCGAAGGAAATATTTGAGCATTTTTATAGCTGACAGGAAAGGGCCATCAGAGAATAGGAGGTAGTGACTAAGCTCCAAGGAGACAGGGATCATATCTGTATTGTGCTCAGCTGAGTCTTTGGCACCTAACAGAGGGCTGAGACATGCTAGGAGTTTAGTATTTTTCAGTTAGATGAAATATCTAATGGAGCTTATGAGGATAAAGTTGAGAGGAAATATCAGTAGAAGGAGATCACCAAAGGGTTTGAGAGGGGAAAAATGTAGAGAACTAAAGGAGAAGACCCTTCTACTGAGGCAGAAAAGATGCAAGTGAGGAGGGGTGACACTGCACATAGTCTGTAGATGTGTGAATAGGGGCAGGAAGTTGAGTAAGTTCTTATTTTAGTTTCTCTGAAGAGAAGTAATAGAGGATATTGGAATCAGAGGGGGCTGACCATAGCCATTGGGACTGCCTGACAGCTTAAGGGATATTTAGAGTTGAGACTATGAATTTATTTAACCTAATTTTTATTTTAATCATAATATGTTGCAAATATACAGAACCTATATAAATTAATATAACACACAGCCTCTAGCAGCTCAAAAATGTACCATCTAGGTATGATTTTTTAACATTTTCTCATATTTGTCTAAGATTGCTCTCTAAGAGATAAAATTCTATTGAAATTCTACTGAAATAAAACCACCTTCTGGTCCCACAATTTTTTTCCTCTCCTTTCTTCTCCATTTTCCTAAATATGGTGTACATCATTGCAATATAAATTTAAAATTTTTATTATAATGTGTCTTCATAAACACAGTATGCTGTTATTATTTGAATTTTTTATAAATGTTATAATCTCTACGTCATTTTACAAGTTTTAAACATGATCTTTTATTTTTTAGATCTATCATATAATGTTAATGCATCTAGACTATTCATTTTAGGTGCTGTGTAGTATTACATTGTTTGAACATACCAGAGAGTATTTATCCATGTGTCTGAATGACAATTAGTTGTATCTTCTTTTCTGCTATTACAAATAGGGCTCTACTGAACTCTCTTGTACGTATCTTCATTTTTCAAGGGTATTGGAAGAATTTCCAGGGTTTATGGTGTGTGTATGTTTAACATTACTTAATATTGCTAAAGTGCTTGCTAAAAAATTCAAAATTAAAAAAATTATAATGAAACAATACTGTATTTGTGCAAACACATGCATGCCTGTGTGTGTTCATGCACGTGTGTGTGCACGCATGTGTGTGTGTTTCTTACTCATCAGACCCAGAGTTTGGAAAAAAGTAGATGTTTAAAGTGATCCATGATTGGAATTTTATTGGTAATGTAGCAGAAGGACAAAGGTTCAACAGAGTATCAAAGGAACAACTGGAATAGAAAGGTAGATTGAAAGGAAATAGAGGTTCAAGGAGCTGAGTATTTCAAAGTAGTCAAAAATAAGTATATGAGAGAACAAGGAGTTCTAAGGCCGGGATGTTGTGGTTGATGTTAATTATAAGGTATAAGATAAGTTTGTATAGCAGAAATAAAGTGGAGATGAAGGTGAATAGATCTGAACATTAACAAAACTGGGAAGACTGGGCATTAAACATATATCTAAAATTGCATTAAATTTGTTCAGGATAATAGTGGGCCTTCACCCCAGATGATGTCACACATTTTGAGGGGTCTTTTTCTGCCAGGTAGCAGATGGGATACAGACCCTGAAAGCTCAATACAGCAACTTGTGCTCCTTGCCAAGAGAAGTTGTGAGCAGTCTTTTTTTTTTTTTTTTTTTTTGGCAAAGAGAAGGCTTTGGAATAAGGAGTGCCTGGAATTAAGACAAAGGTGTTAAAGATGCAATGGTTATTGCATATGCTCCGTCTGATAAGTGGTCAGGGCTGAGCTGGAGCAGATGGCAAGGAAGAAGGAACTGCAAATAACAATTCATGTCACATTTTACTCTATAATTTGATGTTTTGGGATCAGTTGGGATCAGTTGCTCAGTTGGAATCTCCATGACACGTTTCTATATGAAATTATCCCGTTCAGAAGCTGCTGATGCTACTAGTGGAGAAAGAAGCTTGAGAACATGAGAAGTGAACAACTTTGTTAAGACAGGACTCCCAAATACGCTTTATTTTCATTTGTTAGTCCACACATAAAGTTACTTCTCAGCCGGAAGTACTGGTAAAGGCACTATCCCATAAAGTGTCTTGGTACTTGACAATTTAATTTACCAGGGAGTTTGGCAAACTGAACAGCTCAAGTGTGTCATGATTACAAAGCAACACAGGAATGATGGGTCTTGTAATTCTAATAGGGTTGGTTGTTAATTCATGCAGAACCACTGAGTTATAGCTGTGTCACTCTTGCCGATTTCATATTACCCTTGAATCTTTCTTCTCTCAGTTCATGCTAGTTGTGTTACAAGTTGTTTCTCTTATGTCTCCACAATGGCAATTGTCTTGATTATAGACTAATCGATCTGTGACTTCTTGTCTGAAAATAAAACAAAATAAAACAATTGTATGCTCCCAGTTGGAGAATCTAGACATGGTCTACTCATCCGTTTTCAGTGAACAGATCCATTTCTCCTTTGGCTTCTTGGCTAAACAACTCCGTAGTTTAGTGGTAATTTGTTTTGTTGAATTAATCTTTGTCTCTTCGTATCTCTCTTTTCAAGAAGTTTGAGGTTTAGTACTGTAATAGACAAAGGGTTACTAATGTATTCATTCTTGCTGTTTTCCTAGTTTACAGGTGTGATTGTTTTTTGTGTGTGTGTGCTACCAGCACATCATTTTCACACTTTGGGGCAGCTGTGCCTTATCCTTCTTTGCAAGAAACACCCTTGTAAAATGCATAGGGATGGAATTTCCAAAATCCAGCTTAGAGTTACTAATATCTTCCTTCTTAATAATACTTTTTTCCTAATATAACAAGGACAAAAAGGCAATATCTTCTTTAAAAGATTGTTTATTTCCTCCCCTCATAGCTCTATTAATCCTGACTGTGGGGATCCCACCAATTTTCCTCAAATAACCAGTCTTATGTCTTCACAGATGGTTTTTTAAGCTAATACTATAGTAATTTTCTCTCTGGACATCATTATAATTCTCAAACTGTTCTTAACATTTTTAGTTATCATCCTTCTAGGTAATATTTTGAAGTATAATTATAATATATGTGAATATATATATTTTGATAAACAATGTTTTATTAATAAACTTCACTTACAACAATCCATACTCAAAAACACTTCTACAACAAATCTATCAGGGACGTAGTCATTGTTTACCATGATATGGTTAAAGAAAAAGTATTGGGAAACATCTAGCAAGTTAAAACTTCCTCCCCCATTCTCTACTTAATGTATTTTCCTCTTTTACTTATTTATTTTTTGGCATGTCTTTAACTGCCTCCTTAAAACTTGAAAATGCTATGAGTGTTGGTACCACATACTAATAACTACTGACTAACTTCTTGTGAATTGTTTAAGTGACTAAGTCAAGTGGCTGCAAACAAGATGTGTTCAGAAAAGGTTTGCACTGTGTAATGACAAGGTAAGTTCTAAATTTCCTCACCTATAAAAGGTAGATAAATGGAAGATAAAGTATTCCATGATAAGAAGGCCTTCTCCCAGTCTGATCTCAAGACTGAGACTCATGTGCTACAGAGGAGGGTGGGCTAAGGAGTGAAGGGAGTGACTGGAGAAAACTGAGTTCAAAAGTATCAAGGATACTTCAGTGGTGCTCTTATCTGAAAAGATCCTTTTCTGCAGGGCTCTTGGTTGGTTGTAGAGGTTCCTTGCTGATTTAAGGCACTTTGTGGCCAAGACATGCATCATATAATCTCCTTGGGCTCTTCTTATTACTATGAACATCTCACCTGGAGAAGGTGCACTTTGAATTTCAATTTAAAGCAAGGATTATTTATGAATTGGCAGAGCCAGACAAAATTCTGAGACCTAATGGAGATAAGAAAAGATACACTGAAATACAGACGTCTTGGAACATGTAACACCAAACTAGGAAGAAAAAAGAGCAGTGATGGATCAGCCAATGTTTCTTTTATAGTTACACGTGGAATCCATTAAAAGAAAAGTAATGCTTTGTTTGTATAGTTTTCATAAGAATTATTTTGGTTGCAAGTGGTAATTCCAATTGACAAGCAAAAAATAAATGTGGGAGGAAAAGAATTTATTGATTCACAAGACTAAAATTTGGTGTATCTAGATTTAGAAGCTCAGATTACTTGGTCTCTCTCCATCTCTCACTTTGCTTGTCTTTGTACTATTTTTTTTTTTTTAAGGCAGATTCTGTTCAGGACATTAGGTAAGGTGATAAGATGGTTGCCAGAAACTTCGGAATAACTCGATGAGCCTCTCTCAGCAACAATGGCAGAAATTCCTTGTGTGACTAGGATTCACCTGTTTCAGTAACTAGCCTATCTCTGAACACTCTCAGAGGGATGGAACACTCTGATGGGCCAGACTGGGACCCAGGGAAGGAGACCATGGTGCAGTTAGCCCTACCCAAACTACATGGACTGAAGTAGGGGAGTACTTCAAAGAACAAGTAAGTCCTGTTACCAGAAGATGACCCTGAGCAAAACAACAAAATAAAAAATATTCATAGCAATAGTACCTTTTCCTTCTGGGATGTTACCCTATAGTATGGTAATATAGCGTGTGTGTGTGTGTGTGTGTGTGTGTGTATCCTTAAAACAGTTTTAAAGATCTCTGAGTCCCCCATATATGCTCTTCCTCCTGCTTGAAATGGTTCTTTTATCCTTACCTCCCTCTATAAACTGGTTGATGTCTACTCATCTTAATGGCTCAAGATGAATGCCATTTTTTTAAGGAAAGCCTTCTTTGACCTAACAATCAGGTTAATGCCTCTTTTAAATGTAGCCTTCAGCACTTTGTTTTTGTGCACTTACTACAAGTTTGTTACTTAGTTTTCCACTAATATTTACTTAGCTTTTTGTCTCCCTGACCATTTACAAGCTCCATGAGGAGAGAGAATGCAATTATGTCATTTACTGTTAATTTACCAGTACCTAGCACAGTGCCTGGCAAAAGTGTGTACAAAAGTATTGTGGAATGAATACATAACCCAAGTTAAGCCTTAAAAATATGAAGTATTTGTCTAAAATTTAGAATAAAATTTGCTAAACTATTTCTTTAAAAAAGTTTTTTTTTGTTAAAACTCACATATGACGACGAGTGTACCAAGGTCTTGAAGATCTGTACTCCTATTGAGAGGTACAGTAGTTTGCTTTTACTTAAGGATAGGTATTACACATTTTATAACTAATCATGTTTTTCTTATTTACTGGATTTATAGGAAGGTAAAGAGTCAAATTTGCTGAATTCATTTAATATTTTATCCTGTACTTTTATAAACTTACCTTAGATACCGTTCAGGCCCAAGTGGGGTATAAGTAAATCAGCAATAAGGCATAAAATTAAACTTAAAATTAGGACAGATACTTTATTTCCCACAATTATCTTTGTTAAGTGCATGGTAGATACCTGAAAAGAGCTGGAAGTGAAAATCTTTCATAAGATCTCTTCCTACATTGGAGCATATTTCAGCTTGAGAAATTGTAAAACTATATAGTTCTAATTTCAAGGAGCAGAGCTGAGTTCATTTACGGTGTAGTATCCTCTGTAGAGATCACTTACCCTTTGCTTTCAAAACGTTTGCTACTGGGAAATATATCTCACTGAGATTGGCGCACTTCTTCCCCACAGAAACCTAAGAAACCTAAGAAAAAGTTTCTCTAAAAAAGCATGGCTAACAGCAATTGCTGTCTTGCCATCTCCTCTCTTTCTCAGGGTCCATCCTGTTGGCCTTATGTCCAGAGCACTCATTTAAAGTGGAGGCCAAAAAGGAGTGTCTCGTGGACATACAGACCAAAATGTACCCTACGGCAGGGCGATCAGACACCAGTGTATTTCCTCAGGAGTTGAGGTCCCAAGCATACATTATCAGAACCAAGCATGAGTCAAGCATGATTCTGATAATCACCAGATTTCTCTCAACTTGCTTCAGAACTTTGAGGCAGAAGAGGAATGAGAGCAGAGAAAGTGTGTTCTTTGGATTCTGGCTAAAAATGAAGCTCTTTCTCAGAAGCACGATATTGAAACAGTGTGCTTCTCTCTCTGGCTTTATGCAGAAGCCTTACACACAAAAAGTATACCTAATCCTATTTCTGTACTTTAAAAAAATTATAAAAGTAAATTAAATTAATGAGTTTTATTGAAATACTTTTTGCCTTGATGATTATTCTGGCTAGGAAACCAATTTGTTTAGTTTTGTGAAGAATAAAATATTTCAGTACAGAATAGATGGATTACAGTGTCCAAGGTTAAGAAGAGTTTTTCACACATTCTTTTTTTAAGCCATGGTCTAAAAGTTGAAAAAATATATAAAGACTCAAACAAGACTTGACCTTAAATAATCTTTAGTGTCTTTAATAAGCTAAGTATAAGTAGATGGAAACATATGGAATTCATTTTTTAAAAAAATAAATCTTGATTCTAAATTGAGAGGAGTAGGTGAAAAAATACATTCTAGATTTCGACAAGTTTAAAAGAGCTGGAAACAAGTGCAAGATGTTTGATGAACTAGTCTCCCTTTCCTATTTTTGATTATACCCAGGATGCCTTCTCTCACACTCCCTATTGCCCAAATTTCAAAGGGAAGGATAGACAACATAATGGGGCAAGTCTAATGTCAAAATCATATCCAAACAATGGGATAAAACTAGTGAGACATTTGTAAAAGCTTTTTTGGCATTAGAAAGAGAAAAAGTAAATTAAGCTGGTGATGTGGTCTGGTAATAGGGTGGGATTTTTAACTGCTTGTCTGTTTCCTGGGTTCTGATTAAACCGCCTAACCTTTCCTTATTTCATGGAAGTCAAAGAACTTTTTTTATTTGCATTAATTCCATGGGAAGAGAAGATAATTGGCTTTCTCTATTGTTTGACTTCAGAGAAAATAGTTGTAGAAGAAGTTTTACAGATAAGAACCATAACCCAAGAAATTAAAAAAACAGAGGTTAGGACTATCTGGAAGAAAAAAAAAACTCTTATTAATAATAAGCAACTTCTAGACTATAGCAGGCTGTAATCCTCACTACTTTGTAAAGATTGGTATCAATTATCCCCATCTGCCATGATTGCTGCTCCTAGCTAATTTACCAAATTATCTTTATAATTTCTCCTCTTTCCTAGATGTTTTCTTATTTCAGGAGATATAAAGAAATGCTAGAATTAGCCAAAAATTCCAATAATAACTTGGGAATTTTAAGATTGGAATTTAAATACACTATAATGATAAATTATCAATGACCATATGAACATTTCTTTACCAAAGGAGTTTGTATATTCAGCTTGAAAATTTGGGCGTCAGGTGAAATTAGGTAACTGTAGCAAACATACTCTTAGTGACCTCCAGTGAATGATGCCTTTATATAATCATCTCCTACTGAATGTATAGGGAACTTATTTGCTTCTAACTAGTGATAAGGTGATAGGAGTAAAATCCATGAATATGTTTAGTTGTATAAGACTCTATCTCAGCAGACTGAAGTGAAAGAGATTCTCTTGTTGGCCTTGAAGAAGTTAAATGCCATGTTGTGTGAGGGTGTGTGAGAGGGCCACATGGCAGGGAACAATGAGTGGCCTCTAGGATTTGAGGGTAACCTCCTATAATCAACATGAAAGAAGCTGAGGCTTTCATTCACAGTGCAAGAAAATAAATTCTGCCAACAACCTGAATCAGCTTGAAGGTAGATTCTTCCCAAGCTGAGCCTCCTGGTGAGAACTCAGCCTAAGTGACATCTTGACACCTTGTGAGATGCTGAGCAGAGGGCCCAGTTAAGCTATGCTTGGAATCCCACCCACAGCAACTGTGAGATAATAAGTCGTATGTTGTTTTAAGCTACTACATTGATGGCATTTTGTTATGCAGCATAGAAAACTTAATATAGTAGGTGATGTCATGGTATATTTATTTAAGAGACACCAAAAAAAATCAAGTAGAACTGCTGTTTTCTGGTACCTGCCTGAACCAGCTGGCTCCTCTCCATCCTTTAGATCTCACTTTAAAGAGCCCATCCTCAGAGATTGCCTCACGCAAGTGGATCTGACTGTTCTTGAGGCGTAGCTTCGTTATTGCACCTGTAGTTTCTTTAACGCAATATATATATGCCTTACTGTTGAATTGTACACATGAAACTTACTGGATTTTGGTTTATCAATGTCACCATAATAAAAATAAATTAAAATAAATAAATAAATAAAGAAGCAACAACCCATATACACACTCAGGATTGTCTGCTGACTATCCATTCATAAATATGTACTGATAAGTTTCAAATATAAGCAGATGCTGTAGTTAATAAATTAAAACACATGTGAAATATCTTCTCAATCAAGAGAGATTTTTAGAAGATTGGCCCAGGAGCTATATCATACAACTTAGAGTGAATTTTGACAGTGCAACTGTGGGCAGTTGTTTAAAATTCACCTTCTTTATGAGATAATGACAAATTGTTCTCCAAAGTGATTACACCTGTTTATCTCCCATCAGAAGTAAATTGTCACCTCTTTTGCTCCACATATAGTATCTTTAGATTTTTGCTGAACTTGTAGGTAAGAAATGGCACCTTATTGTGACTTTAGTTCTCGTAAATTTGTAATGTATATGTAATATTTATTAGTCATTTATGTTCTCTTACTTGTGAAATGCCTGTTCATGACTTGTGCTCATTTTCTGAGTTATCTATTTCTTACTGATTTGTATGAGGTTGTTTGTTTGTTTTTTTTTAATTTGGGGATATATCATTCTCTCTTCTGTTTGGTTGTATGGTTGCAAAATGATCTCCTAGTTCGTTACTTTTTTTTTTTTCACTCTATTCGTGGTATCTTTTGATGAAAAGAAGTTTTTAATTTTTACTTGGCCAAATTCATTAGTCTCTTCCTGTATGGTTTGCAGATTTTGAGTCTTAAGAAATTCTTTCTTTCTTAAGAATTTCTTAATGTATTTTCCTTTTTTTTCTAAAAGTCTGAAAAATTTGACTTCCACATTTAACTTGGACAATCCTAAAATAATGTTTTATACACTTACCTTCATCACGCTGTTTTTATGCTTACCCAGAAGGAACCCTATAGGTCCCAACTGCCCTCGTGTAAATTAGAGTTCATTACAGGAGATCTGCCTGAATATGGCAACTGTACAAATCAGAACTATCAGCTTTTCATTCTGGAATAGACTGGCAAACTCAGTCCCACAATGCAACTGTGCGATTTCTTGGAAAGTACAAACTCGGTCTTTCAAGTATTTTTAAAGTTGCATGCTAATTTTGTATTTCAAACTACTTTCTCAAAATTGTGTTTTCAGTCCCTGGGTAGCTAACCTGATCTTTTTTCTCTTAGAAGAGAATGCTTTGTGATGATGTGGGACAAAGGGACTGACTAAATGCAACACCATGAAAAACATTGTTTGGAAATGTTAGATGTCAGTAAAAGTCACCAGTGTTGCTGGTGAATAGCAGCTTCTGTTCCAAATGTTTAAAAGATTTTACTTTTAGGCTGGTATTAGTGAATTAGTGACTTTGAATATTTTTGCAAATACAATTTCAAAGAGTCTCATTTTATACAATAAAAATCTCTCATTACATACAATAAAAATCTCTCATTACATGAAGAAATGTGTTCATAAAAATTATCTGGAATTTTATGTATTTCTTTTCCCTGAAATGCCTAGGTACTAAGAAATTCTCAATCCTTTCCCCTGAAAGATATCTTTTTAGAGATGTCTAATCTCAATGGAAAATTCTGAAAAATGGCTTTAATTTTTTTCCCCACAGTAAAATACTTGAATTTTTTTCTGTTATTTCCTTAGGGAATAAAAGATTCAAATCATACTGACCAATAAATATTAGTATCACTTGGAATAAATTGAAACGAAATTATTTTAATTACATATTGGTGTTGGTCTTTCATTTCCTATCTGTGTACAATTAAGTGACATAATGGCTTTATAACCAAAATCTGCTCCTATGAGGATCTAGATGAATCTCATATGGAATTAATGATTCGATTTCCAGAAGTGGATTTAAGCTATACTGGATATCGAAGCAATTTAAAAGCGCGCCTTTGTTATTTTCTTGGCCATTTAGAAATATGGGTTGGAGATAGCAATATAGTCTGGTTCAATCAATATGGGATAGTAAATATTTAAGTGTGTCAGACTAAAAAGAGGTAATGTAGTTAAGCTTAATCCTGGGTAATAACCATCTCGGCCACTGGCCTGCTTTTGAGCTGAGAACACACCTGCTTCCCTTTGCATCCTTTGCCAGAATGTGTATAACACTTTGAGCTGGGATTTCAAGGAGAGTCAATACAGATTACTGCAGAATCTCATTTGTATGACACCCTGGGTGTTCTGAGAAGAACCTGGGAAACCTATGCAGAAGTTTATAGACCAACAGGACTTCCATATTAGGCTTTGCCTTGGCTCTAGGCATGGTATGGGCCTCTATTGCATAATCCCTCTTGATGGAGAGGTACCTCTTGCAATGAAAGTCAAATGCATTATTTTGGCTATTTAGTCTTCCCAGCTGCCACATGTCTTATTTTATGTCTACTAGACAGCTGGTTACAGCTGCCTGGAGACAGTTCTATCCATTAGAGTCCTCGGGTGAAGGCTGATGCTTCTTGAAACTTAGATCATGGGTGGTAGATGTCCCCACAGTGACGCCGATGAGAGAGACCAAGCAGCTTTGTGTTTTGAGAGGAGTTCTCTGACTGCAGAGGCATTCTGAAACTTCAGGTTCTAATCCTGACCCCAAGTACTGTGTTTTGTGGCCTAATTATTTATCCTCTTCTAAACTTTATTTTTCCTCTTCATATCTATCATGGTCATTCTGCCTCTACCTCTGAATCCTCAAAAATGGTTAGAAATATTGATACAGGGGAAAGACACAGGGCGTTCTTTTAGGATGATGTTTCTGTAGAATGCAGAGAATGTAGAATAATTTTAGCATTATTAAAAGGTTGAACTCTCAAAAGATCTTGTTACAAATGTTGTTCAAAGTTGTATAGGAGCTCTAGTGACAGTCTGGGACCATGACATGGAAGATGTTTTGTGGATTTTAAAGCAACAGGAGAGAAAGAGCAAGCAAAGCAGATCCGGATGCTTACATGTGGGCTGATATGTGAAAGAGAGAGAAATTTCTATCTCATCTGAGTCCTGGGGTGGAGTGGGTGTGTGTGTGTGTGTGTGTGTGTGTGTAAGTGGCAGCACTGTGTGTGACATTTTGTTGGGAAGTCACATATATTCAGATAATATGCTTTGTGCTTTCTTTTCCCTTATGGGGAATCTGTATGTATTGATTTTTAGAAGTTTTGTTTTTTTTTTTTTGTGGTATAGGTAAGCAGAGATGTCGACTAGCTGTAAAAGTTTAGAATAGAACAAAGAACTGATCTACTAACTAATGGAGATATTTCCTTTATAACTGTTAAGGTAGGTGTCATCTTCTGGGATACCTCCGATTACACCACTGGGGAGACACTACATTCCATAGGTGGACAACATGAATTAAAGTTGGAAACAGGAAAGACATATCCTACTCTTCATTCACAGTTTTACTTTCATACTTTATTGATTTCTTTCTTCTCTTGAATTTTCCTCTGTCTCTTTGTAACTCCCTTTATCAGTCCTAGTTTTGTCCATTTTAGTTATATAGCAGGATTGGTAGCCCCTTTCACAGAATACATAAAGAGTGTGTTATCTCGATAATAAAGAATATTAATGGAAAACCAACAACATGCCAGGCTCTATTCTTTGCTTACATGAATGGCCACATCCAATCACTTTGATCTTATTAGATAATTCCATTAATTCATTAATTGAATCTTAGAACAATTAGGTAACTTACCTATAGCCACACAGCTAGCAAAGGCTGAGTCAGGGTTTGAATTCAGGCAGTTCCATGCCGGAGCCCATGCTGTCACCACTTCTACCTTACCTCTTCTTTTTCTTTTTTTCCCTCCTCAGGTCCCAATATACCCTGCTGTCAGTGATTACCCCATAGAAAAATCTTCTTCACTTTTTTCCGGCCCTTCTCTGTCATCTGTAGTCACCATTATTTGTCTGACTTGAGGTCCTTCCACCTCTGGGTTGGTCACATTGGTGATACACTCAGTCAGTTTGTGGATGAACAGTGCTGAGCAGGAGAGAGCCAAGAATGTACCTCTTGCTGTGTATAAAATCGAGCCATTAGTCAGTTGCCTTTGAGCCCTCCATTCTCTCTCTCCCCGACTGAGTGAGCCTTTGTCAAGTGCTTTGCTGATTCAGAATAGCTTTCTTCTTCTGTTGTCATCAAGGAAAGTATATTACACTTTAGAACCAGTCATAGATATAATTTCCCCTAATCTACTGCACATGGTTTAGCACACCCACTTTAACTGAGAGGAAGCCCTAGGGTCTATTCTGGGCTTTCAGGAGAGAAACATTTTAGGAATTGTGATGAGGAGTTAAACCGAGAAAGGATAATAAACAACAAACTCGAGAAAGCTAACAAATTATTCTAGGCAGTTTTAGTAATTAGAATAATAACAGTATATTTGATTGTTTTCATGTGGTTTACCTTCATCTATTTACTGTAAACTCACGGGCAGTGTACTATATCCTCGTATTATGAGTATTTCATCAAAATACATTGAAAGTGGAACTAAGAAAAGCACATCTGACTTGACTCACAAGCCGACTATTCTCATATTATGGATGATGCTTGTTCTGGGATTAAATCACTGCTTCTGCTCTATATCACTGTAACTACATTTCCATTTCAATTCAGAAAGAACAAAGAAGCATTAGTCGACTCTGGTAAAAATTCAAATGTCATGTGGGCCAAATCAGGTTAAAATCAGCCAGTGGAACAAAAATATTTAATGTTTTACTATATTCTCATTGGACTTTGCATTTTGGAGGAACTCTGGAATTCAGAAATAAAATAATGATTTGGCTGTCAGTCTCATTGACTGTATACCAGGTGTATAGCTGAGGCAAGGAAACGCATGTTGGGTAAGGTATCGTGGCATCTGCTGTATGCCCTTTTACATCATGTGACTTACGGAAGGAGGAAAGAGGCGTAGGGGAGAGAAGAGGGGCCATTGGATGAGCCGCTAAATCCTCCTCTGTCTTATGTTGACATCTCAATCATGTTTAGAACCAGTAAGACTTTAGAATCTCTGGAAGGAAAATAAATGCCACCAAATAATAGTGCAGATACTCTCAGCATTCTTCTGAGCACCTGATATTTGGATCATTCATGGCTTAGAAAAATTTTTCTTCGCTGTAACTCTGATAGGCAGGCAAATTGTTCTAAGGAAGTTTGTTTCAAATGTCTGTGGGGCATTAGTGTTAAAAGATACCTTGTACAAAAACATTCAGTTTAAACAAAGAAACAGTTTACTTTCAGATTTCTCAGTCTTTAATACGCCAATGTGCATTAAGAATCTGGGAAGGAAGAGTGGGGAGGAGGTATAGTACTCGGTGGTTCCCCAAAGTTATTTGACCAGAGAATCTTTTTATTTCCCGCATAGAATGCCATTCTGGTATTAGTATTACATGGGATACACTTTTTTAAATGCTCCTCTGGAGACTTGTTGGATAGCTGCAAGATTAAAATCAAATTATAGTGAAGTTAGTTCAAATCGGGAGTTTTGAATAGGACGAGAAGCCACTCACATTAATAATGACATAAGCTATTAATCCCTGCTGAAACTCTGAATGTTGACCGTAAGTTAGAAGAAGGCTCCTGGTGCCTTATAATTTCACTGTGATAGTGTCCACTAATAACATTTTCAAAGTTCTTTTGCTTTTGAGAAAAATTTAAGTTTAGTTGACAGGCCATAAATCTTTTCCTCCTTTCTAGTCCTCCATATATTTCATGTCCTCTGAAAACCTTTTTAGTTTCTATTGAGTTTTTAAAAATAATGTGTCAGGTTCTAATGCTCCTGCTGGTTTAAGGAAAAATGTTCTCACTAATAAATTATAATGAATTGTCAGTCTCAACAGGCCTGTGACCTTCAGTCGATGGGGGGTTCAGGGCTAAAGTCCATTTCCCCCTCTTCTTGTTGGGGCCACTTTTCTTGTTCTAGCCTGTCCTCTTAATTTATGGGTGGGCTGCCTACGGGACAACTCACCTGCAAAAACAGTTCATGCTGTGGTGTTTATTATACTAAGTAGGTTTCATGCTGACTGAGAGTTTTTACAAGGGGATGGAGTTGCTGTCAAGATCCTCCATCATCTGAGCAAAGCTGGCATTCAAATTCTCTTATATTTCAGCATATTAAATTTAATGAGGTGGGAGTAAGATGGATGAGAGTGAGACGAACACAGTGGTGTGAAGTCTGCTTAAATGTCATTCCAAAACTCCTAAAAATTGGATGTTAATAAAATACATCAATAAGACAGCAAAATTAAAAAGGCATACATTAGAAATAGTAAAATGAGGCTCTATTAGCACAAACTAATAAAAAAAAAATCTTTGTATCCCGTGCCTTCACTGTTAAGACAAGTGGCTTTAAGCTGATTTTTCTGGTTTGCTGGGTGAAATACTAACTGGATATATTTTCTTTATTCTCCAGTTTTAAGCACTGCTGACTTATTAAATGAATGTGTTCTCTTTGTAGAGAATTTAAAAAGAATTTTAAAAGAATACAATAAAAAAAGAAAAAAAACCAGAAACTCCTACCACCCTCTCTTAGTGGCAATTATTCCTAATACTGTAGTTTTCTTTCTAGTGGGTCTTCTGTGCATTTCTTCCATATTTGTTACTATATAATATATACAATTTTGTGCCTTTTTGGCTTATTATATCATAAGCATTTCTCCTATTACTAGACACCCTTTGCAAACATATTTCTAATGCTAAACAGTGTTTTACAGGATGCATGTATTGTTTAGTCATTCTCCTAAAGCGGAATACCCTTAATACTATGCTCAGTCACATGGGCGTTCATTTTTTCTTTTCTTTCTCCCTCCCTCTTTCTCTTCCTCCCTTCTTCCATTCCTTTTTCCCCCTCTCTCTCCTTTCCTTCCTTTCTCTCTCCCTGTCTTTCTTTTTCTTGCAAATACTCAAAAATCAAGGTCCTTCTGGGAACTCAGGGCCTTTGCATTGCCATCTTCTTTGCCTGCAGGACCCTTCCCCTAGATCTGCCAAGGGAAGCTCTGGGGGCATGACTGATGGAGTCATTCATTCATTCACTGTTTGCTTCAGTCCTCCTGAAACAAGAGCTCTTTGTCTACCTTGTTTGACACTAAATCTTTAGCCCCTCTAATGGGTCTGGAACATTATAGGTGGTCAATAAAAACATATTGAATGAATTAATAATGTCAAGCCTTTAGGTTATTCATTTTGCCTTTTGGGGGGGTGCTTTTACTAATACTACTATGAAAAAAATCTTTGCGCTAAAATTTTTATCTGCACTTTGGAATATCTCCTTGGAATCAGTTATTAAAATGAAAACTCCTAGGCAAAGAAAGGGCTTAGGCATTTTCACATGACCCCCTGCCAACTGACTTTTGTGAAAGGTTGTACCATTTGTATCAACTACAATTCTTATTACAACCAGAATTAACTTGTTTTTAAACTAAATCCAGTGAAAATTGGGATTGTACAGTTTTAACTTAATGTCTTCAATTACTGTAAGTTGAAATCTTTTATTATTTGTGTTTCTTCCTTTGTGAATTATATAAGTTCTTTAACCAGTTATCCCTCAGCTGTCTTTATATTTTCTTATCAGTTTACATGGGTTTTCTGTAGACCAAAGTGCTAGTCTTTTGTCTATCATATTTCTTTAAATTTTAGGTTTACGTTAACATTTTTAGTCACTTTAAAGTCAGATTTATCAGTCTGTTTATTTTTCTGTAATTTGTTCCATAATTTTTTTAATCTTAGAAAATCCTACCCTATCCCAAGATCAGAAAAATATTTATGTCTTGTAACTTTTTATGTTTTAATACTTCTTTTAAATTTTTAATTTGTTAATTTGTCTGAATTTATGTTTGTAAATGTTGTGAGGTAAAGATCTAGACAGAATTTTTTCCAAATGGCATGTAACTAACTGTCCCTGTCTTTTTAACTGATTCATGGTGCCTCTTTATCTTGAAACATTTTTGAAGTAACATATACAACTTTAACTATTGTTATTATTGAAATTAAAATATTTTAAATGTCTTCATAATTTTTAGAAAATATTTGATTTTACTGACTGCTGGTTAGTATGCTAAGAGCATGTCTTGAAATATTAGTGAGGACTTGCAAACTATTTTAAAAGTAAACAAGTTTTAATATCAAAATAAAAAAAAACTGATATAAGGAAAAATTCCAAAGTTAAAAAGCAAAACAAGATTGAAAGAAAATATAGTAATGCATAATACAAAGATTTAATATCAAGAATAAATGAAGTACTTTTATGAATCTAAAAAGACAAATAACTAAAAAGAAAAATAGGCAAAAGTTAGGAATAGGCAATTAGGAGAAGAAAAAAATGAAAACAACTAATGAATAAATGAAATATGCTCAGTCATGAGTAATTAAGGAATTATAATTTAAAATTGAAATTATTTTACCTTCATCAATTTGGCAAAAATATTTAAAAGACTGATAATACTCAGTACTTTCCATAAATTTTGTTGGATGCGTAAACTGGGATAGTCACTTTCACTATCTAAGTGAATTAAAAAGAATGTATATTTCAACCTAACAATTTTATTATTTCCAAATTTTTAGATTGGAAAACGACTTAGATATGTATCCAAAGAGGCATTTTAAATATTTTTTAAAGGATTTGTAAAGGTTTTATACACTAAACTATTTGGTCACAATCTAAATTTCCATCAATAGAGAAGTGGCTAAACAAATATGGCAGAACCATATTATAAAATACTACTCAGCAGTTAAAAATAATAGAACTTGAAGACGTATTGTTAAATAAAGATAATTGTGGAATAATCTACATAGTACGAACTAATTCACATTTACACTCTAGTCATAAAACAATGCTCTGTGGTTCTAGATTCTATCTGTCCGTCTGTCTCTCTTTACCTATCTAATCAATCAATCAATCAATCAATCATCAAAAGCATGTAAGCATATAGGGAAAAAAATCTGGAATGACAGATACCATAGCAATAATAGTAGTTATCTGAACAGAGAAGAATGGGAGTTGGGTAAAGGCAAATTTCTGCTTTTTTCTTTAGTTTTCAAATGTGGATTTTAGATAGGAGTGACATTATTTATTTCTTTAGGTATGTATGTATATATTAGGTTGATATCTAATTTTGGCTTTTACAAACCATTGCTGCAATCAAAAGCCTTGAAAATACATTGACTTATTCAATCATTCATTTATGGAAGCAATTTACAGATATATTTTCATTAAAAAGAAATCAAATTATATCTGAGTATTGGAGGAAAAAAATCAATTGTGGATTTAAGAGGTATCAAGAAGACATGCTATAATCTCCTTGGCCAACATCGAATATATATAAATGATAGTAAATATAAAAGATGTGAAAATAGGATATGAATGAATATATAATTGAATGAAAAAATGTGTAGCAACATTAAAAAACTAGAAGACTAATGGTGCGTGATATCCTCTGATACCAGATACACACTGTTTTTCCATACCAACAACGACCAATTCTCTGACATCAACTGAGTATCCAGCTCTGAATTATGGAGCTTCTCAATGTATTAGGATGTTTAGAGGAAATTTTGAAAATTTACTTTAAAGTATTGAAAAAATATTTTAAATACAATTGCATGGAGCAATGTTTCCACCATAGAAATAAAATAGACCTGTTTGCCATGTCAATATTTGTTTACTGTATTTTATTTTGACTGCTAGGACAGTATAACTAGTAAAAGAATATTCTTTCTCAGGGTGGACTTTGTACATTGGGCACAGGCTATGTCTGTGAATTATACAACTGACCTTGTAGAGATCTGATGCTATTGATACAGAATATTCTACGAATAAGATATAGGTAAATTTCACAATAAAATGATGTTGCTTTGAATTTTCTCCCACGGTTTAAATACTTTATATTAATAAACTAGTTCACCAGAAACATACATCAGCTTTATTTATCAACATAGGCCTAATGACAAAGATGCTTGACATCTACACATTTTATAACTTTGTGTTTCAAACCCTGAAGCAATACAGAAAATATTTATCCCTGAGACGAGTATTTCCCACCAAGTTAACTTATTCAAATTAAGGTTACCACTTTTCTTATTTTCCTTCACTTGGATGGATTTGTATTTACAAATGAGACATCAGGGGCATTACCAGTGTCCTAATGTCTCACATGGAAAGCGTATTTTCTTTCTGCTGAGATAAGGGACCTCAGGATTCAGTGACTGGTTTGACCCTAGGTTTGATTTCATCTGGATCTCGTGGCTAGTATTGGTTTGATTACTGATATAACAGCACAGAGACTCTTTTCCACCAATTTTTCTGTTTATTTTCCTAAGGATAAAGTATCTGAGTAGTAGAAAAATCTGTAGAGAGGCATTCCAGTAATTAAGAATTTTAATAAGAACTCTAGAGTTTTATATCTAATTATCTACTCAACACCACAATTTTCTAAAATCCATTACTGAAAATTCTTGTCACCCTTTCTCAGTGTGTGTTAACATATGATACCATAAGTATGACTTTTATTGTGGAGTAGCTTAGTGCCAACTTAATGGCCCATTGTTCTATGAGTCTTCAGAGTATTCTTTGTCCACTTTTTCTAATCGGTGTTGTCTAGAAGATGACACCATTAGTAAGTCAATTTATTTCACAAGTACTGTCATCGATGAAAAAAAAAATAGTCATTGTAGATTTAATATGTCCAAGAGAGACCTTCTGATTCTCCTTCCACTCAATGCCACATGCAACACTTTGACATTTGTCAAAAACCGAAAACTTGTACTCTCCCTATGTTTCCTTAAGTTTTAAAATGACATCTTCGGACACTTAATATTCAATTCCAAATGCCAACAAATATTTCTGAGTCCTCTTTCTCTCATCATCTATATCCAAATCCATTAGCAAGTTGGTTAATTGATTCTTTTCTGCACTATTTCATGACGCAGGTTTTGCCTACCCCTCTTACCTTACATCGTATGACTCCTTGTTTCTAACACCCCAGCCACACTCACTTTTGGTCTGTTCCTGAAATTTAATAAGCTCCTTCTTGCCTTAAGGACTTCGTACAACTCTTTCCTTGGCCTGGAATGATTGTCATATCATCACTTAGTTGGCTCCTCGTCGCCATTTAGATCTCAGCTTAAATTTCACCTCCTCAGAGACTTTCCTGACCGCACAATCTAAAATAGCCAGTTCAGTCACTAAACGTTCTATTTTGTTTTTATCTGAATAGACCATCTAACAGATATTTTCTTGTTTGTTATCTTTAAGTTTGACAAGAGAGGTACGTTATTTTGTTTAATACAGTAGACCCCATACCCAGAAGAGGGCCTGCTACATGGCAGGTGTTTAGTCAACGAATTCATGAATGAATGCATGATGATAAAATTCTGAAATCTATAGGCCTAATGAACTGCAGCTTGTAATGTATACTTTACAACCTACTGAAGCCTTTTGCCTTCTCTCTGTCCTAGTAACTATGTTGCTTCTTTTCTCTCTTTCTTTTCTCTTTGTCTTTCTTACTCCATCTGCATTTTACTTTTCTCTATATGCAACGTCTTTTAACCTCTAGCTTTTTTCTTCACTATCACCTCTCTCCTCATTCTTTGCTCTTAACTGGACACAAAATGAGGCTGGAATATCTTTTTAAAATATTTGTTTTATTTGCTGAATAAATCTTTAGTTTTCCTGCCCTTAATTGAAAGAGATGAGCCAGATTTTTTATATTTTTTTAAAGATAAAGACACATAAGTTAGTTTTTAAAAATTAATTTTACGTATCAGTGACCCTAGAAATACAGGTGAAAATTTTCCCTGCTCTCTTCCTGTCTTAATGGTTCAAAGACTTTTGAATATCTGGAAATCTAGAGCTTAACTGAATGAGTCTTACTCAGAGAAGGAGAAGAAATTGATGTGTCTTGAATCTAGAAATTAAGAAAAAAAAACACTTGGGGTCCCCTTCCTGGGACTGACTACCTGAAATGCGAGAGTGAGAAACGAAAACACTCAGGATGCACCTAAGTGGAAGAGAATTGTGACTCCAGTGACTCGAACCGCAGGCACATTGTCACACCTCTGTGATCAAAAATGCCGAACACCTCGAGGTCAATGAAGATGCTTTGGTTTCACCGCACTACAGTTTGGATGACTTGTCGTCAACACTAGCTAATTCTTCTATGTTGAAAATAGAGTGTTGCTAATGATCTCGCCAGGAAAAGTGTATATCCTAGGTTGTTTTGTCTGGTATGGAGTTCATAAGATGTAGTGGCTCTGTAGAGTTGAGAAGCTACTAAATGAGAATATGTTTTGAGGAATCGAGAGTTAGTTCAAGAGAACAAAGAATTAGAATTAAAATAACAGTGGGTTGTTATAGAACCAGGATGGAGTAGTCAAAATCTAATATGTGTGTGTGGTGGGGGGAAGGGAGGGAGAAAGAGAGATGCAGAGAGGAAAAGAGAGAGAGAGAAGGGAGAAAATAGAGAAAGGGCAACTGTCAAATTAAACTCAATAATTTCTTTGGTTATAGTCTCAAAATACAACAACAAAAGTATTAGAATATGATAAGAACACCAAACTCAATGTTTTCTTGTATTTGTATTCTTAAATTCCTCATTAAAATATGAAATGTTTAGGAATATTAGGAGTGACTAAGCAGATTACAAAAGATAATAATAAGCCCTGCATTAAAATAATAAGATAAATCAACTTTATTTAATAAAGAAAATATTTCAGTTAAAGAGGAAGTTTTATTATGAATGCTGAGAGTTGCCCACTTTGGATGCAGATGTGAATTCTAAGATGTTCTGACAATTAAAAGAAATTATAACATGTAATAACTGAGAAAGTTGTTTGTTTATCTGAGATGGAAGAAAGAAAATTCCTCGAGTGGTTTCCATTCTTTCATGCCAATCAAGATATTCACATTCGAACAACATGAGTCTTGGGAAGGGAGGAGTAAGAAGAACAGACAAGACAAGAAAATATTTAAAAATATGGATGATACGCCAAGCATAAAAACATGAGAATAGGTTTGCTTCCATCCAAGCTGTCACAAATCTGAAAAGCAAGGTCAAAATCCCATAAGAATTTGGCCCAAGATATAATGCTATTTAACACTTGCAGACAATATGTAGGTTATAGATTTTAACTGTACAGCTGTGAAGACACCTGTGCCCTCTGACTTCTTAGATTTCTTGCTTCTGCATTATTAAAAGATCCAGTCTGATTTCCATGAAGGTATTTCTCTCTACAGATTTAGGACATAGTAACAGAAAATGTATTGTTTGAGTCCCATATGCCTTCATTTTAATGATTCTTCTTCTGTTAGAAGAGTAAATTACTAAGCACTCATTCAGATATTTTAAACACAAAGCCACTTACAATCACTTCTAACAGTGCATGTAGTTCATTTCCAGTTATTCGATGATCAGAATACACTCTGCCTTTAAATTGAGAAGATCTGTGATACACCCTTCATGAATGTGGCTTTCCTTCAGAGCAAAGGATTTCTCCCTGGAGTTTCTGACTTTGCCATGGAGGGAGAGGTCACAGTTGCTGGAGGTCCCCAGACATGACCCCATTGACCTCAGACATAACCCTAGAAAGTTGGTAGGTAACAGAAATGTGAGGAGCAGTGAAAGCAATAGAGAATGGTGGGGACTGTGGTAAACTGAAGGGTAAGTGCCCTGTCTAAAGGGAAAGCCAATACTAAGCACCATCTGATCATTACCAGGTTCTCATGGCAACCCGTCATTGGCAGATCTCCCCATTTTTACCTGGAAAGCCTAAAATTTTTATGTATTTCAGGGTAAAATCTCTGAATTGTAGTATGTTGGGAACTAAATCAAATTTTTAAAAACCACCATGCCTAACAAACGAACCACATCTATAGTTTTTAGTCAGTCGGGAAGCTTCCCATTCAGGCTTCTGACATTGATAGGAGATTTAAAGAAGATCGCATCTTCACATGATTACAATTTGGAACCTGAACTGGCTACTCTTCATACAATCTCGCACATAAAATATCACCTCTTCCTTGAGGAATTTGTGACTGTATGTTTGCCCTACTAGAGAGCAAGTGACTTTGAAGAGAATTGAGCTGTCTTCATCTCTGTATCCTTTGAGTACCTATCCCAAAGCTTTACATATGTGAGACACATACACATGTTTGTTCAATAAAACAATAAAAACCACAAGGATGGTCATCCACCGGTCCCATTTTAAGCATTTCAGGTTACAATATTATGGCCAAAATAAAGTAAATTGAGTATAAATATCAGTTTTTGTGGGAGTTATTCCATTAAGTTGGTGCCAATGGACTTATAAGAGACTCTTACTTGGATTTGAATCAGTACATCAGAACTGGTTTTCTACTAGTTGTACTCAAACAAAAAATGCTTATACTTGGTATGGAAATGGCTAAACAATAGGATTCAGCATCATGTGGTACCCTGTCTGTGTTTTGTCATTATAAATTTTCAAATGTATTATCTCACTTGCTACAGCTACTATGTGGTATTGAGCTAGTGAGATTATTTGCAAAAAAAAAATTTTTTTAATTTACAACAATAAGTTCCATATTGTGCCCAGGTGATAAGATCATGAATTGAGGCACTTAGTAAAATTCTTAGCAAATCAGTTAAGGATCAGAAGTTTAAAAAATACCCTCTGATACCTTGACAAAAATCAGAGTATAATATTTTTTAAATTTTAGAGTGTGGAGGATATTTCTCAGGAAAAAAATGAGACCCAGAAATTATAAAAGAAAAGTGGCAGTTTTGATTACTTTAAAATTAAAAACTCTGTATGCAATAGACACCAATAAAAATACCTGACAAAAACAATCATGAGGAAATATTATCTTTCTATCCACCTACCATTCTTTCTGACTAAATCTGCCATCCATATATTTATGTATCTACATATCTTTACATCTATCTATGCACCTATCTGTCTGTCTCTATCACCTATTTATCTATCTAATCTATATTTCAGGGTGTCAAAAGAAATAAACTAATCACTGTTAGCAGTCAGTAAGAAAGAATTAAGCTACTCAGATAATTGGAAAGGAGATGAACTGGCAATTCACTAAATAAGAATAAATAAGCTACAAACAATTGAACAGATATCTAATCATCATAATAATTATGCAAATTAAAATGATAATGCAATTGTTTTACTTATCAAATTCACATGTTAAAAAACTTGATACTGTGTGTTGGTTAATATTTAGGCAAATGGAGTCATATGCTTTTTTCAAGAAATATAAATTGGTAGAAACTTTTTACAAAGCCGTTTGAGAGTAGCTGTAAAAATCAAAATACACAAACTCTTTGATTTTCAACTATAAATTTAGGAATCTGTCATGCAGAATGATGTCTTTAAGCATTCGGAGATGTCTATACATGGATGCAACATTCTTTGTAACAGCAAAACATTTGTGTGTCCATCAGTGGCAGATTGTTTTGGTAGATTCTGCTGTTGTACCAATAATGTAGATTTAGCTACATGTACCAACACTAAGAGATATCTACAATGAAGGTAAATTACCTTGCAGGTAAATGAAGACCTGCAAGGTACAGTTCAAAAATGCTGAAGTTTTGTAAAATTATAAAATGGCTTCATATACATATATATTTAAGACTTTAAAAGCATAGAAAACATTCAGAAAAATAAACCTCAAAACAGTGGTGAACTCTGAAAAATGAGACTGGAAGGAAGAATAGTTAATCTTATACTCTTCCATAATTCTTATAATTTATAACAATGAATCCTCTGCTTTGTCATTGTACACTCCTAGTAAAATGTTATTTTATGAAACGGACCCTTAGCATGTAAACTCTTTCTCTACTATAATTTTCATATCACAGACATGCAGGTTTTTTTTTAAAAGGTCAAAGACTTAAGAGCTCAATATGGGCATAATTTGTTCAATAGACATCTCACCTGAAACAATTTGCTTTAATGGAGTTGATATAAAACATATAGTAACATCTGAGTGCCAGCAGCATCCCCACCTGTTAGGTAGAGGCCTCTGGTCCAAGATGTGGTCAGCGCTCCATGTCTGAGGTTTAAGAGCTAGTTTGAATACATAAGATATGGCTAAAGCCATTATAGAATATGGTTCACTGTTGCATGAATTCATCTCTACTGAGGATTAAATTATTACTCCTCAAACCTCACTGTGTACAAAAAAGCCAGATGAGCACTGAGTCATGCATATTAATATTGAAATATGTTATGAAGGACACTAAACACTATTGTGTCACGAGTTCCCTGGTTTGTCAACACAACTTTGAAGGATTGGTATTATGTTTTGTTCATTTTAGAAATGAGAAAATTGTATGCTACCTAAGGCTATAAAAGCAATAATTAATAGCGTCAAGGTTTGAACCTAATATTTTAGAGAAGCAATGTGGTAGAGCAGAAAGGGCCTAGGCTTCCAGGTTAAAAAAATAATAAAAAATTTGCTTGATGATAACACAATAAACCATGTAACTAAGGCAGTAGATCAGAAGATCAGGTAACAAAATGTCACTATATTAGTACTTCATTCTGTAAGTGTGAACTGGTCAGGTAATAAACACCATGCTTTATGGACAAACTCAAGAATAACAAACTTAACGCAGCAGTGGAATTTACTGACTTTCATGTCATAGACATGCAGTTATTTTGCACTCTGCCACGAAGTCAGTCCTAACCCAAGAACATATGCAGAGATGATAAATTCGTGAGTGTGTCTGGTAGAAGAGCTGAAACAGATGTGCAGAGCGAGGGACATCAAAGTTAAAACAATTACCATCTCAACAAATAGGTAGTTCTCCCAGATACAAGCTTAGCATTTAAAAAGACCTGGTGATTCTTTATGTTATACCAGTAGATCAGAGGTGGTATATTTAGATATGAAACATATGTAAATTGTTAAAACAAAACAAAGCAAAAACGAGTGGCCACTAGTTGTTTTAAAAGATACTGCTACTCCGCAGCAAATTTCATGGAATCATCCATTAATTATCTAGGGGAACAGCTTTTTTTCTCTCTTACCCTCCACTACCCTTTCCTGTTTTTTCCCATTCGTATTTGACATTGTTGCCTTGGCAAGGTTGACAGTTGGGCCACAAAGGAGACTAGCTATCTTCTATGGCCAGGTAATATTGACAAAGGGGAAAACTGAGTAAAGGCTGTAAAAATAGCCAGGCAGAGGGAATACATGGCTGGATACAGAGCAAGGGTCTTCTCTGATCAACAGAATTGAAGTCATCATCATGTGGATGTTTCTTTCCGGTGCTAGGGATTACAAATGGTTTAAAAAGAACAATCATTTAATGTGCTTGTTTGCTTATGTCACACAGAAAGGAATTTGAAAGGATTTTTCTATTAAGTGATCATTATGTTTTATTCTCAGTTTATTATGATAGGATGCAGATTTAATAAATTAATGAGTAAATTAACCTTGGTCTTTTTGACTTTATGAGTAGGTATTTTATATTGAATAAAAATGGGCCAAAAGAATTTCTAAAAATAGATTTCATTTTCACTGCCCGTGGCTTCATTGTACTATCTTGAAAACATCAATAACTGAAAACACTTGCATCTATGGATATTCCAAAGGCAGCTTTGCCTGAAAATGGTCTTTATTTGGTATTTTAGTAGCTTTTAAATTCTAGTGCTCCTGTTTAATAATCATTAAGAAAATGTAAACCACTGTATTTCTGACAAATTATAAATTGCCTAGATTGAAAAATAGCATTATAATGAATTAATGGCTGATGACTGTTCAATATCAGATTTAAAGACAGCTTTTTCATTGTGTGCCCTTAGCAAAAATGCTGTTTTATGAAAATGACACCTCAGCATGCAAACTCATACTTCATTATGACTTCCATGTCACAGTCACATAGTTTACTGGTTCAAAAAAAAAGGTGTTACTATGTGCTGTGCTACTGAAATTGAATTAAATTATTATTAAACACAAGCTGCCAAAGAAATAATAGTGCAGCTGAATATTTTTATGGATTTGTTGGTGTGTTGTTGTAATTACAAGAATTCTCCAAAAGGGATGACTGTGATTTTGAACTGCTGCCTCCATGAATAGAGAAGATAATGTGTTGCAAAGGGAATAAATAACATTTGACTCATTTCTAAAAAAAGATATAAATATGATTTAGTATGTATATTTAGGAATGGTTCCTTTATTTTTTAGGTTTTAGGGGGTATATATTAAAGTGTTTTTGTTGGCCATATGGACTAAAACCACAGCAGCAGAGTCTCTTGACCTAAATGGTCATGAGTTGGACTGAAGCAATCACTAGTTTGCCAGTTAAAGTTATCTTGCCAGTGCTTTCTTAATACAACAAATTCCAAGTGTGAATCATACATGTGAGAATAGATCAGCATACTGTAGCTGGGCTCTCTAACTTCCCCTTTTATGTGTGCCTTACAATTAAGCCAAGATATTTAATACATTAATTAAAAGGCATACAGAATTGTGTTGAGATCATGAACAAATAGAAGAGTGAAGTTAGAATCTCTACCCCCACCCACCATTGTTCTGAACTTGAAATATTTTGTCCAAAGCAGTCTGTGTAGAGTCCTGAGGGACCAACCCAGGATACAAATTTAGGACGCACTTTAAACTGGTTGTTCTATCTTTCAAGCTGAATTTAAATCTCATTAATTTTTAGTGAAAGCACAATAGTTAAATATCTTGCAGATGTAGCTGTGTATTTAAAATTCCTTAGAAGGTTTCCATTTAGGGTTTTTACTACATTAGTTTGATCTACTGTGCATGACAATATGACATGTGCATTTCTCTCAGGATGTGCAATTTGATTTCATACTGTGGAAAAATGCAGAGCGTAAAATATTAGCATGAACAGTGTCAAGTGTCGATGCTAATTCTTTTATTACTGTGACATCATTTAAGGACAGCAATCATTCAACTATTTTAAGTGATAGATATTAGATATTGAAAAATATTTATGTGATCAGTTAAGACATGTCCTTGGAGGGGAGAAATTTCTAGAAAGATGACAGATATACACCCAATCATGGATTTCTCATGTTTGTGCAAGATTACAGAGGATGCAGCTGTTGATTCAGTGAATAAAATCATAATGTAACATTTAAAAATTGTTGAATGTGTGTTACAAAACAAATGTGCTTATTTTGATGATTATAGGCTAAAGGCATTTATTTTTAAAGGAGCATAGTTATCTTCATGCCTTAGCAGAAACATACATTATAGCACAAATGATGATGCCTTGTAAGATGATAAAAAAAATTTTCAATATTATTCTTGGGGACTTTTAAGGAATTAGAGTTGAGGTTTTCTGTTAAAATAAAAATTATTTAAAAGAAAAACATTCTGATTTGCATTGCTTATTTTTAGAATCTATGTTAAGTATAAACATCATAAAGAAAATTTGGTCTGAATAGAAGAATGTTCCAAAGAACTGGTTCTCTTGGATTTAAATTTCTTATCCTGATTTTAGGAATAGAACCATGAATCTCTTCTCCAAGTACTTTATGGAAATGCTATCCTATATTCAATGAAGGGATTCAGTAGCAATAACTTATTATTATGCTTTCACAGTTGACAGACTACTGTTACCTATAGTATTTATATTCTTAAGATACATTCAGGATGAAAGTATTTACCACAATGTCAAGTTTTAGAAATGCCAACTCATTCATTTAGCAAATGCTTTTTGAGTATAAAAATGAAAAGCCCATAAAGGGGTTAGATGGTTTAGATATTATTCCTCTTCATGTTAGTGGAGAGAGGTAAATTATGATATAATATCATAACTCTACTAGGGGGTCACGTACAAAGGGCAGCAGGACTGCTTGGGAGAGTAGGGAAGTCAGTGCACGCAGAGGGGTTCCAGGAAGGAGGCTGATGGTAAACAGAGGCCTGAAGAACAAGAAAGCATTGGTCAGTATGCAAGTGAGGGATGTGGGCTAGACAGGGATGCTGAAGGGCAGAGCTGTGAGCAAAGTTGGCATGATGACTACTCCACAAAAGTCATCTTGGCTGGGAGCACAGAGTTTGAGGTGAGGAGAGATCGTGATTGAAACTGGGATCAAAAAATGCAAAATTTTGTATGCTTTCCCAGATTAGATTAAATCCTATAGGTAGAAGAGAGCATTGAATTTTGAGCAGGGGAGTAGCATGCCCAGATTTGAATGTTTTATTCTGGCACCTGTTTGGAGAATGGATGGGAGGGAAACATCTTGAATAACTCTTGAGTTCTGGCTTGGGTTGATTTTGGTGCCACCTTTGCGCTTGGAGTTCAGGAGGGAGCAGATTAGAAGGGTGAAGATAGGAAGCATAAAGGAGACTGTGAGGTCTATTTGAATGGGCTAAGATTGGAAGGTGTAAGAAAGGCCAGGTTTTTAGTAGGAAATAATATGTAGTTGTCAGGATTCAGTATGAAGCTAGACTGAAATGTTAGTAAATATAAATGGGTTAGTCATGAAAATCACCTTAACTGGAACAGTTGTAGATTACCAGGCATCTCAGGCATTTTAAGCAGGGGATACCAACCACGAGGGGAGAGAGATGGTAAAGCATGTGCGTTGAGACCCTAGAGACAGATTGCCTGCGTTTAGATCCCAGCTTTCCTACTCGGCAGCTCTATAACCTTGGGCAGATTAGTTTTTGTACCTCAGTTTCTTCAACTATGAAATGTGAATAAGAATAGCACAGATGCTCCTCAGCTTACAATGGGGTTAAGTCCTGATAAACCAGTTGAAAATATTGTAGGTTAAAAATGTATTTAATACACCTAACCTACCAAACCTCACAGCTTAGCCTAGCTCAGAACACTCACATTAGCCTACAGTTGGCAAAACCATCTACCACAATGAATACATGTCAGTTGTTCACCCTTGTGATTGTGTGGTCGACTGGGAGCTGCGGCTGGCTGCCACTGCCCAGCATCACTAGGGTATTGTATCGCACATCACTAGCCCTGGAAAAGAATTTGAAGTATGGTTTCTACTGAATGTATGTTGCTTTTGCACTATCGTAGAATCAAAAAAAAATCCTAAGTCAAAGCATTATAAGTTGGGGACTGTATTGACCTCAAAGTGTTATTGTGAGGGTTCATCAAGTTTCTAAAACTTTCATATTTTATTCATATGTAAAGTATTTGGGATATATAAGTTATTATTATCATTATTAATTATCTTTATTATTCCTCTCCCAAGCCCTCACACTGGAGTGGCTCTGTGATCTATTGGGTTGTAGTATGGTGGTTCAGTTTTGTTCTGGTTGGGACTGAGGGATCTGATCAGTAATGTTCAGCCCTGGTGATTGAAGTCCCAGTAGAAAGTGGAATATTCTACTCTTCAACTCACAACCCTTTCATCTACTTTTGCGGACATAAGCTAGCAACCAAGTAAGTTTGAGGGAACCTTTAGGTGGCTTTGGGAATATAGAATCAGTTTGGTGGAGGCCTTCTAAATTAAGGGGCTGAAGTTGCCCTACAGAATTAGCTGAAAAGAAAATGGGGGAACATCAGGACACGGAGAATTGTGACTATTCCAATAGAGACTATTGGCAGCTGAGTGAATAGTGACATAACTGGTGCTTTGGACTCTTTAGAATCCCATGGCGAGAAATGGCCAGACTTTTGAGTGGCCAGGGTATTCCACTTTGATGACCCATCATTCTAGGCTCACTTTGTGGGAATCTCAATTAAACTCATGATATAGTATTTTCCTTATTCAAATTTCTGTTCAAACTTTAAGATTCTGTTCAAACTTTGCTTTCTCTATAAATCCTTCCTTGGATATCTCAAACTAAAATAATCTCTCCCTTCTAGCAAATATTATCATTGTACAACATATTTTAAAATGAACAGAACAAAAACTAACATATATTAAAAGCTTGCTATGTACCAGGCACAATTTAAGCATTTTGCACATATAATTTTATCTAATTCAGATCATGCTATGGTCAATAATAATCATCTATTGCTTGTGATTTTTTCATTGCTGTCTCCAGTCATTTCTTTTTTATAGTTTATATCTTATTTTGTAATAACTATGACACTTTGTATTCAGTACTTTCCATGAGCTCTTTTCTAGAGCATAATGACCAGAGAGCAGGACATTCATGTTATCTCTTTCAGAATTTAGTGGAGTGCGATGCTTGTTGATTTGATCTAGTAGGAATAGGGCTGCCATGTTGCATAACTCCAGATGGTATTTGTTCGCCTGGTGGTCTACATAATGGTGCCCCCTGCAGTTGAGTAATGCACAGATAGGTGGCCATACCCAGTGGCCCTGGATAGGATACAGCTGGATCTGTTATTGAACTGAAAAGCAACCTAACACAAGAACTGGTGAGTTGTTTATCTATTGGTCTGTTTCCCTCTGGTAGACTCAGCTCTTCGCAGGCAGGACCTAGGTGACTCTGGTCCTGCCTTATCTTGCATAGCACTTAACACAGGATTTTATAGAAATAATATCTGCAAGTGATATTTATTTGAGAATAGGACGAGGGGCCTGAGGCAAGGTGGTTTGGCCATCCCATCTGTACTCTTCTTCTGCTCTTAATAGTAGAATAAATGGATTCCTTGCACTACAGAGTGAAAGAAATAACATTAAACACATTTAAGAGAAGGTGGATAGAAAATGAACTTCATGGACATTACAACCCATCTGTCCTTCACATATTACAGATAAGGCTGGAAGGCCAGAGGGGTTAAATGATTTGCTCAAGGTTACACAGCTCACTGGTAGTAGAGCTTGTCTAGCTCACAGGTTTCTGTCTCCCAGTCCAGTGCTTTTCTCATTATATACTTTCAGAAAGAATGCTATGTAATGATCTCTTTTAAAGGAAAGAAAATCGTATTGGAATTTATAGATTGTTTCCAAAAGAGATTTTAAATTTCTGCAATTAACCTACTGTCTATGTACGGAAAGACCTCCTAACTCCTATTTCCTAACATCTATTGAATTGTGTGTCTCTGTCTACATATCTATGTATTTACACCTGGATATGTGTGTGTGTGTGTGTGTGTGTGTGTGTGTGTGTGTGTGTGTGTGTGTAGCATATATATATATATATATATATATATATATATCTCCTTTATATTCCTGATCAGAAGTTACCTTTACACATAATGCTGAACTAATTTAGAACATTTGCTTCTGTTGAAACAAAAGTAATTCGTTTCATTCACATCAATAACATATAATTGTATGTATAGTGAGCTGTGCTTACCCGGGTTAATGAATATTCAAGCGGTAGTGAGAGAAGGGCGCCCCTGGAATGATTAGGAGGGTCCCTTTCTGATTTAGCATCGCACCCAAGAGTCAGGCAGGGACAACACAGCCTTCTCTTCCAGTTCGATAGCGGAGGCCCTGTGGCTCCGCCCACCCTGACGCAGAGGCGCGCCTGTCTGATTTGGGGCCTCTGGCAAAAAGCCTGAGCCCATTGATTACAGATCGCTGTTAATAAAGAGCATTTGTAATGCAGCAGTGGCTAGGCGGTCTCTGCACGACGGTTCATGATGGCCCTTCAGGCTCCACAATTAAGTCGTCCAGCAGGCATGCCCCCTGTTGCAGCTGCTCTGTCAATCTCATTTTGAAGCACAAATGATCTTAGACCCAGTGTTTGACATGGGGTTTTAACACCAAAGAAGGCAATTCTGCAACTTCAAATGAGCCTAATTGGCTGAGCGCTCGGGCGTTCACTCAAGCTGCTTCAGTCCATCAGAGAGAGATTTCCCGCTAATTGAACTGCTCAGAAGGAAAAAGACCACGAGGAATCACGAGGTGCCGAACCATTGGAGAGGGTGGTATATATTTTTTTCATGATAGCAAACTTAAAGATACATTCCTTCTCCTTAATTAGTCACCTGTCAACATTGAAAAGGTAGTTATTGCTGCAGATGCTCATAGCGTTATGATCTAAAATTGAGTTGTTGCTGTTAGGAGTGTAACTGTGCATGCATTGCTGATAAAAGACATTTCAAAACACTCGGTCTGTACAGCATTTTTCTGCATCATTCTGAAGGCTGCCTGAAATAAAAACATGCAAATCCAGGCTGCGTGGAGTGGATTGAGGAAACTAATTAGGGGTGCCTCAGTGGAAGTCAGTGTGTATTCGTCCATCCATCTCCTTCCTTGCCTGAATCTTACTCCGTTAAATGGAGATCATGTGAGAAAATATCTGTATCCACATCCTTATCTATGTAGCTGATAAATCCACAGCCATATCCACATTTATATCTATATATCTGATATTCCTTATAAGACCCAGAATAAATAATCTATGGAAAATAACAATCTATGTAGCAATTTTTAAAAAGTATTTAATTGTGAAATTGATATAGTAATGTATCAGGCAGTATCTTGGAACTAAGAGAATTGATCAGATGTGAGTTTTTCTAAGCAAAAACATTGCTTAAAAATTTTTATTTAATAACTCTTCGTGGTGTCAAATTCTCCACACATGTATCTAATTTACACAAATGTGGTGACAGAATTCCAACTTTGGGCGGCGAACACACAATGCAATGTATATATATGACTTACTGTTGAATTGTACACTTGAAACTTATTGGATTTTGTTAATCAATGTCACCTCAATTAAAAAATAAATTGACTAAATAAATTAAATTAAATGTCAAAAAATAAATAAAGGCTATGGCAAACTCTGTCTTCAATTAAAACATTTTGATAATAAAAAAATAATTAAGTGAAAGGATAAAGTGAGAAGAAGAAACATAAAAAGATTTAGAACGGGCTCAATTTTAATTATATATTTCATTTCAGAGATGGAGAGGATCTAGAAAACATTCCACTACATATTTTAGGAAATGCAGGAAGTGAGTGAAATATGCTTAGCATCAGCCGCTTTTCAGCCTGGGAGCACATGGTGTATATTTTACAGTGCCCAAGCCTAGGGACTTGGGGAGAATAGTTGTGCTCAAGTGGCAGTATTTTAAGTCTTTAGAGGTGTTCATTTGAGTTCTGCCTGTTTTATTTTCTGAACTTGGATATCGTTCAGCTTTCCTAGGTCTCAGTTTTCTCATCTGGGAAAAAAAAAACAAAAACAGCAGGACCAAATATGACCCATCAGCCACATTATCCTAAGGATGCCTGATGAAAAGAACAACAGTTTCTCACATATTTAATCTCTTCTTTGGTAGTACTTGTATAATTTTGTTTCATGGTAACATTTCTATTCAAAACTCAAAAGAGATCAGATCCTCCTCAATTCCCTACTCGGCAGATTTAGCAAATAATCCTGGTTCAGATTTGCCCCACTAGGGCGAGTCAGTTTTGGGGTCAGCACTGGGACACATACTCGCTTGCTGAGAGTCTTGGGCCAATGTGGAGCAATGGTACTGCTTTGCTCCCAGGCAAAGTCTCGTCAGAACGACTCTTTATAGGTTGCAGTGGCAATAAAAATGAACTTGTCTTACATTTAAGTTTAATTGTTATTAAAGTAATAAATGCACATGGTCAAAAGAGCAGAAGACAACACTAAAAAGCTTGTACTAATTGTTGCAGCTCCTACTGCACCCCTCCCCTAATTTCTGCTTTCCAGAAGCAACCACTGCTACTCTTAAAGCTTCTTGGGCATAGTTACCTTCAATTTTTTTAGTAATATGCTTGATTCTCTAACATTTCTTGATCTGTCAGTTTTAGGCACAATTTATTATTAATTTCTTGTTATGATAGATGAGGAACTATCTTATTCCTCCCCTGTATTCCCCATCTCAATCCTCCATACTACTAGTATATTGACATTTTTGTTAAATCTATAATATACATTATAACTATGTGAATTCATCTGTAGTGTGTGGTACAATTATCTTTGCTCTTTTGAACAGCTTTTTTTTTAAAAAAACAAAGTCAAGATTTGCCTGATTTTTCCATTTGTTTTTAATAGATTTTTTGAGATATAACACAAAGTTCACAGAGTTAAAGTGTACAATTTAATGATTTTCAGTATATTTATGGAGTTTTGCAACCATCACCCTAATCCAATTTTAGAACATTTCCATCACCCGAAAAAGAAACACAGAACTCATTAACGGTCACTCTCCATTCTCCCCTCCCACTCCTCCAGCTCTAGGCAAACACTAATCTATATTTTATCTCTATAGATTTGCCTATTTTGGACATTTCATATAACTGGGATCATACAATATGTGGTCTTTTGTGTCTGGCTACCTTCACTTAATATAATATTCTCAAGGTTCAATCAAATCATAGCATGTATCCGTACTTCCTTTTTATTGCCAAATAATATTTCATTGTATGAATATACATAGATATTCATTCATCAGCTGAATTTGGGTTGTTTCCATATTTTTACTATTATGCATAATTCTGCTATGAACATTCATGTATTCTCCATTTATTTTTTACCTGTAGTTTCTTTGTTTATCCTTTTAATTTTTTCCTCTATGTTCCTTCAGATCTGATATACAACATTAGTGACTCCCCGCCCCCTCCCCAATGTTCGAATATATCAGGTAAAAGTTTTCCCCTTTGTCTTCTGGAAACCTTTTCCATGGGCATTTTCTTTTGCTCTAATCTGAGTGGCTACCCTGAAATCTACTGCATACATAGCTTTCTTACAGAACTGTCCTTCAGTGCACCTCTGTGTCAGAGCCCCTATAACTTGGATCCCATGTCATCCTCTTTCTCAGTTGATTCCCCTGTTTGGTGGAAGCTGTGTAGGGCCTGAGAGGGCAGCTGGGGTCCAATCGTTCTGTATATATGCAGAGTTTCAACTGACGTCTCCCATCGCACCTCCAATTTCTGAGGTTCCTCAGATTCCCATGTGAATTGGCTCACTTCCCATTGGTATCTCTCCCCACTCTGCTTTTTCATCACCTAAATATGCGCTGAAATCTCTTATGTACTGAAGATTCTTCTTTAGTTCTCTTTTCCTTAAGAATTTATACTGTCCTTGTCCCTTTACTATCATTGGGAAAAGGTCTCTGGAGAGAGAAGAGGTAAACAAGTGGAATGAATGTTTGAGTTGGGGGCTCAGGTCTTGATTTCTTTCAATGATTTAGTGCATTTCCTTGAAACCACTCTTTCCAACTTATAGGCTTTCTCTTTTCTTTAGATTTGGAATTTTAAATTCCCTTTATGAAAAAATAATTGTCAATGTTTACTATATTTTACTTATTTATACTCGTAAAATCTAAATGCTATAAAAAATTATGAAAGCAAAAAGAACTACCAATGGCTCCTAAAGGGATAGGTGTGGACTAAGCCTAAGAGGTGCTGGAATCAATTAGAATTAGAAGGAAGATTAAGGCTGCAAGGTTTAATTCAAGCCCATGAGAAGGAGGAAACAGACTGAGTAAGGCCACCTGACATGCTCTGGGTCCCACAGCTAATAGGTGGGACAGGCACAAGGAGGACCCAGGTCTCCTGACCCAGTCCAGGGAAACTTTCTCTCCTGCCTGCTGCCTCCTATTCCTCCCTAGACCTTTACTAGCATTCTTGTAAAGACTTCAAGGAGGAATCCTGCAACCTCTGTAGAAGCATATTCCAGTACCTAGTGATTCCCATGGAAATTCTTTTATATATATGACATAACCAAGCCTTTTGGGGTCAACTTGAAGTCTGTTTTTTGTTTGTTTGTTTGTTTGTTTGTTTTATTTTGTTTTCTTGTTGTTTTACCATTTTTCCTTAGTAGGGGTATAGAGTCTCTGGTATAATTAGTTTTGATATCAAGTCACCCCTCATTTTCTCACCTCTCAGTGCTGTGAAGATGAAATAAAATACCATAGGAGAGTGCCTGGTATATAGTCTGGCACCCTATAAATGCCAGGGTCCATGCTTTATGTTTCTTTAAAGTAAAGGAACTTTACTTTATGAAACATATGAAATATTGCGTTGATGTAAAGAAGGTAGGTGATATTATCTAGGGTCACTATTTGCTTTCCATAGGAATTGTTATGGAATTACTTCGAATAAATTTTAACTTGAGTTTTGTCAGTAAGCTTTTGAGTAAAGTTCACCTATAAGAATCCAGTTAACAGTAGATATATGAGGCGAATTTCAATGAGGCTCCTCTCTGGGTGTGCTCAAATTCATTTTCCCAATCCTGACTTATACTCTGCTCTGCCCCATTTGTTATGATATTTCCCATCAGCATGAATTGCTATATTAACCAATTGCCTCTGTATGACATTCCATTCTTCCAAGGAAACTCCTGTTTAGGAAATCATGATCTAAGATTCTTATCTCTTCTTTATTACTTTGTAGATTGCTCTTGATTTTTTGCAATTCCTTTTGTAGTTTTATTCCTTTTGTGGTATATGCTTAAGTAAATTACGCTATACCAGTTTGGAGATCCATAAAAATGAAAACAACTGTATACATCAATTAGCCTTTATTTTATATGCAAGGAAACTGATGCCCAGAGAGGGAGAGTAACTTGCCCAGCCCCATAACTTGTTTATGGCAGAGTGCTCCTAACTTCTTGTCTTGCATTCCTGTCTTAATTACCTACTACTGAGCTATACTCCATTTGTTCCAAACTATTATTCTTGCATATCCAAGACATTTAAAATTCTGTCTTCAAGACTCATTTAGATTATTAAGTGCTCGTTTTTATTTTTCAAAATAAAAACATTTATTTAAAAGTACGTAATTGATTATAAATCTCTAAGTCATTCATTTCCTTTCCTTCAAGCTTTATCTTGAAAAATGTCAAAGCTGCAAATTTGCAAGAGTAGTACAATAAACACCTGTATAACCCTTTGCCTATATTAATCTGTTGTTTTTGCACATTTTCTTATATAGGATACAAAGCACACAGGTGTGTGTGTATGTGTGTATGAACACAGAGAGAGGTGGAGATGTTTTTCTGAACAATTTGAACATTGTAGACACCATGATATTCCACCTTCAAGTGTTTAGATGCATTTTCTAAAAACAACCATATTACATCTAAGGAATTTAACATTGATATGATAATATTATCTAATATCCAGTCCTTTCAAAGTTCCCTAGTTGTCCTAAGTATATCTTTAATAGCTATATGTTATATTCGATTTTTGTGTCGGTTACCTATTAATGCATAACAAATCAACCTGAAACTTGGTGGCTTAAAACTATAACTATTTATTTAGTTAGTTAGTTACTTCTTTCATTCTTGTGGGCTGACAGAAGGGTTCTTCTCCATATGGTATCAGTAGGGTCACTCATTTAACTATATCTAGCTGGCAGCTGAGTTAGGCTGGGCTGGATGATCCAAGAAGACCTTTCATATGTCTGAGATTTTGGTGCTGTCAGCTAGGTGCCTCAGTTTATTTCCCTGTGTTCTTTCTCTCCATGTCTCATCCTCAGTGTCCTCTACATGTGGCCTCTTGCTCCAGCAGGATAGCCTGGACTCTTTTATTATAACATAGCAGCTGGGTTCCAAGAGAGAGAAAGCAGAAGCTACCAAGTCTCTGGAACTAGTACAATGTCTATAGCCTTTCATGGATCATAACAGCTCAAAAACCAGCCCAGGTCCAAGGAGAGGAAATAGATGCCATTGCCTGATGGAAGAAACAGCAGGGAGGAGGGAGTTAATTGGCAACAATCCTCAGAGACTATGTACTGCAATCCTCCCCGCCTCCTCCCTTCCCTTCCCTTCCCTTTCCTTCCTTTCCTTCCTTTTTTAAATGTCTTCCAGGACACTGACATTATTGAAGAACCCAGGCCAGGTATCCAGTAGAATTTTCACAATCTGGGTTTATCTAATTATAGCTTCATAATTAGATTCAGATTAAATAGTTTTGACAAGAACGTTACCTATATAATGTGTGTACTTTCTTAGGAGGCACAAAATATCAGTTTGTGTAATTGGTAGTTGTGTTAAGTTTGACCACTTGGTTAAGGTGGTGCCTGTCTGTATTGTAAAGGTAACTTTTCTCTCTCTAATTAGTAATATGTCGGGTGGTGTGATGACTGCGTGATGTGACTTTCCCAGCTAACTCGTACCCAATTATTTTAGCATCTACTAGTAATCTTTCCTGAATCGATTACATTGGTGGTTATAAATTGGTGATTTCAGAACTTCTTTCATTCCTTCTGATTTATTAACTGGCATTCTCTCCTTCTCTACATATACCTTTTCCATCCCTCACACTTTTTAAAATTGTTATTATCATACAAACCATAGATTTAAAAAACACAATGTGTTATAATTTATTAACATTACTATTTGTGGTGTTCGAATTGTCCCAGATTTGGCAAGGCTCCTATAAATTTTCGACATGTCCCCATCAGTCTTTGAACACTTTCTTTCTCTGTGACACAAAGCAGTAATCCAAAAAATGAATGTAGTTTTTATTCTATTATCTGTGTCATTCACAGAAGATTTTTAACAGACTGAATTCTCTCTGGATATTTGAAAGGAATTGCTATTATTATTCCTTTACAAAATGCCACAAACTCAGTTACATCTCTCCTTGAGATTTTCTTAATCATTTATGCATCCAGGGTGACCACCATTTCAGTTTCCCTGGGACTGATGGACTTCCTTTCAGAATTTGTCACCCCATGTGTATCAAATCCTTTCATTTTAAAATGGAAGCTGCCTCTAATGTCACATTTATCAAAGTTCTGTTGTATATACTTAAAATAAATTTTAAAAATCTTCAGGTAATTAGATTACACAATTGTATACAATGTACTTTTATTTAAGGTCTTATAGCAAACCCAAGTTAAAAGAAAAAATAAAAAAGATTAAAGAGAAAATTGAAAGAAATTATTAAAAATTAAAAAGAAAAATGAGTTAGATTGGCTAGTGGCTGCCTCCATAGGTTCTAAATAGCCCATTTATCCCAGGAATATTTATGATATATTATATTTAATAATTAAATTGAGGATTAGAGTAGTCTAGGTTTTACTGTAGTTTTGATAGAGCTTTTCCATGTTACCTCTTTTATCTTTATATCAAACCGACGGTGTAGGCAGGATACTGTTTCATTATTATTGTAGAGAAACTGAAATTCAGTTACTTAAGATATCAGAAATTAGAGGCAAGAGCCAGAACCAATACCCAGTTTCCTGACTTTCTGTTTTGCTTTTCTTATTACAACTAACAAAAAAATAAACAAATAAATGTGTGTGCACACACATACAGAGTACAAACAAAGGTGAGGAGGGCTTCAGAATCTCAGAATCGTGCCCTTAAAAATACTGTATTACATATTTGAAAGTTAGTAAAAAAAATTAGCTCTTAAAAATTCTTATCATGAGGAAAACTTGTAACTTATGTGAGGTGATGGTTGTTAACTGGACTAACCGTGGTAATCATTCATAACATATATTTATACCAAATCATTACGTCATACACCTTAAACTAATGCAATGTTATATATCAATTATACCTCAATAAAACATGAAAAAAAATTTTTACAGGAAGAGAAAATTCTACAAACTTAACCAGAATAAATCATTTCTTCAGGAAGCTTCAATCTCTTTTGCTTAAGAACATTCACAATCTGGTAACTGCTGAGGATAGTGGGTGCATCTGTCTCTATTTGATTCTTTCACTTGCCAAGGACCCTGATTGGCAGTCTTCGTAAAAGCTCATTTCAAATTCATTATATTGGAGTCACACAAGCTTGCGTGTCAGGGTGATTGATAGAAACATGCATGATGATCTCCTTTTTCTGTTCTGAGAAGACACTGCAGCTGGTGGCAGGCTTTGTCATTGTAGTGGATCACATGTAAAATAGCTAAGAGCTTTCTTGCAAATAGTCCAAGTTCTGATATTTTAGCCTTTCAGAAGAGACTATTAAAAATAGAGATAAATGCTCATAAAACTTCTCAGAAAACATAAAGAAATTTTTACAGGAAAAGAAGTTTAAAATTACATGGACCCTCTTAATATCACATTTTTGGGAGGGTTGGGAAGTGTTAGTGGTGAATCGTTGTTATAAGTGCTAAATCGGAGATGAAATAGAAAGTCTGTATTGTGATATACTCTGGGAACACAGCATGTCCTTCCAAAGCCCTTCCCATTGTCTCTACATCTCATCTGACCCTTTACCTGATGACTTCCATCTGCTTGTCTCCTTGCGCTCTCATCTTTGCCACCCTGTGCTTCCTCCAAAGAATATGAGGAGCACCTGAACTGTGGCCTTTGTCCTCTCTGATTTTTCTATCTCGTATTGTCTTCCCGTAGATATCCACAAAGCTAACTCTCTTAACTTCTTCAAGTCTTTGCTCAGATATCTCCTTAGTGAGCCTTTCCTGACCATCCTATTTAAAATTCCAGCTGCATCAGCTAACCCCCATCCACTGTGCCCTGCATTCTGGATCTCCTTGTCTTGCTCTGCTTTTTTTTTTCATAGCACTTATAAGTTTCTTATATATTTATAATTTACTTTTCTTACTGTGTTTATTTTTTATTTTTGTTCCTGCACTAGAATATAAACTCTATGAAGGCAGAGATTTATGTTAATTCTGCACCCTGCTACACAACAAATGCTTCGTTCACTACTATTTATTTGTTAAAATAAATGAATGATTGTGTGAATGCATCTTTATGACTAACATGGTACCTTAGTATTAAAAACTTTAAAAAATCTTGATTGATATTTCTTATTATGGAAGTGACATATGCTTATAGCAGCAAAGTCAAACAAAATAAAAGTGTATAAAATAAGAAATTATCTCCTTATAGCTCTGACTCATATCTCTGAAGATAATCACTGGAAATGTTCAATATGCCTTCTTTTTGATGTTTCTCTTGATTACTCAAATATACATATTAAATATATATGTATGTATGCATATATAGTAGTAGTAGTTATGTATATTCAATAAGTTGTTTTATATATCAATTTGGCTTGTACATTGGTTTTTCTTTGTAATAAATGCATATTTATTTATTTTTATCCTGCATACTATAGTTTATTGATGAGCATTTGTACTAATTCAAAATTTTTTTCTTACAATCATGCAATGAATATTCATATATAGGAATGTGGGCATTCATGCTACTATTTCCGTAGATAGATTAGAATTCTTCAAAGATATATACATTCAAAATTTTTAAATATACTTCTGACAAGGTTTTTCCCATTTTCGCTACTTCTAACATTACCTAACTCTGCCTATTTCTCCATATCCTTGCAACCACTAGATGTTTCATTCTGCCAATTTTATGGGAAAAATGCTTTTTTTTTTTTTACTTAGCATTTCCTGGTTGATAGTTAAATTGAGTGGCTCTATACATGTTATTTATATTTTTTCTGTAAATTCCTGATTTAAGCCATTTCCCTTTTTTTCCCCCTATGGCTTTTTTTTTTTTTTTTTCTTGAGTCATATATTAACCTTTTCTGGTTAAATGGGTTGCAAAAATTTTTTAGTCTGTTATTTGTCTTTTAACTTGTTTATACTACTTTTTACCATACAACAGCTTAAAATATTTATATTATTAAATCTGTCAATCTTTTCCTTTATAACTTTAAGAATTTGGGTCTTTCTTACCCCAAACAGTATAAAAAATTTCTGAAGTTTTATCTTTTAGGACATTCTTAGATTTATTTTTGTTTGGCAACTTAATTTAACCAAGATTTATTTTGTATATCTTCTGAGGTAGGGATCTAAATTTATTTATTCTTAGTTAACACCATAATTTTAACTCAAATAATTAAATAAATCAATATTATTCCCACATTTTAAAATATGCCACTTATATATCTAAAGGTTCACATGTTTTTATGGATCTTTTTCTGGACTGTCAAAACTGTTTCATTGATAGATTTGTCTTTTCTGTGCCCGTATCTCACTACTCTAATTACTATAAGTTTATAGTATATTTTGATATCAAGTGGAGCAAGTCCAGAAGAAAAAAAAATTGAGTATTTCTATTTTTCTTTCTTTTTACATTGCCCTTTCCCAACCTAATGGCAATTTCTCCAGTTTGCTGTGGCTGCACTGATTTCTGCGTTTACCTTGGCTCTCCAAGATCTCACACTTTACATTCTTATATACTACAGCCATATTCCTCCTCCTTTGAGGCTGGACCCCATTGGTAGGAGCAGTGTTGTTACTAAGATTCAGAACTTAAACTGCATCTTTACATGTCAAGTAAGATAACTGAATAATTAATTGACAAAGGACAAATCTGGATAATTTGAAAATTTCCAGCTAATTTGACTGAGAGGTAAAACAACTCCCAGGATGTTTTCCCACATTATCCTCCCAAATTATTTCATTTCTGTCTGCCCACTTGCCAAAAATTTAAGTGTATGCTGAAAAAAAAAAAAAGCTATAAACTATATGACAGTGTCTCCATTCGTTTTTGCTGTTTAAATAAACTGCTTAGTATAGTTATACAATTCTTTGGCCAGATAAGAGCAGTGATATGTTAGTGGAGAATAAGAATTAAATTTTATTTTATAACACTGTCAGCTTTCTTAATAATAATAGTAACAACAAAATAATAATAAAAATAAAACATTATATTTTAATACACTTTACATTTTCCAAAGCGCTTCCATACATAATATAATTCCAATTGACCCTTCAAAATAGGGTCCATATGACATAGAATGGCTATGTGTCTGTGAATAGGTATCTTAAATGAATGATATCTTTAGAAAATTGAATACTAATTAAAATTAAATTTAATAATGAAATGTTAGAAGGAAATGATTTTTATTATATTTCCAAAATGAAAGTGGAGTTTTGATTTTTGAATTTCACCAAAATAATATGATGGCTTTGGCTATAATTTTTTCTTTTCATACAATGCCTTAGATATTACGTGGAATGTCTCCCCTCCCCCAATCCTATATTGAGCAGTGACTATTGACTGTTGGCTCCTTTACCAGTGCAGTGGGGTTGAATGTGGACTTTAGGATCCCCTGCTGTTGAACATAATAAACAAGCTGACCATGAAATTCCAGATGTTTCTACTTCTTTTTGTTTAAGACTATTAGACCTCCCAGGAGCAAATGTCAGAATGGATGAGTAGTAGACCCTGTACTCTGTTTGCTGGGAACAAAATTTTAACCTTGTGGCATTGCCAAAAATTTAAACTTCGGTTCCTTAGAGCAGGAAGTTCTCACAGATCCAGAGCACCACCTTGCACTGACAGTGATATCAGTCAGAAATAAAGTACGTTTAGAAAACATGTCCTAAGTTGAATGACAGCCATACTGATTTGATGCCGCAAATGGGCCACACAAATTTTTATACTGAGCTCTGAGCGATGAACACACAGGGAGTATCTAGTTGTGATTTTAAAAATTGATTGGGGAGAAAAAAGAGGTTATGGGGAGATTGGAGCAGAAAATTGATGGCATCTAATTGGGTTAAATAGGACTCATAATAGAGATTCTGCTAGGAGAGAAAAGGGAAGGCTGGTGGAGAGAGTCATCAGGTGTTTGGTTTGATGAAACTCATTGTTTATCTCATTTACTCTGCTCGGCATCCCAAATGTACATTTGGAGCTCAGTCAGCAAGAGCTGGTTTTAAAATGAGAAAGCCTACTTAAAAACCCATTGACAGAATCAGAACTTTTGAAAAACAATCATTTCACAGACTCATCACATTTAGTGGTATGTGGGCTTTGAGGTCAATGCCATGGAATGAATTAATCTCAAGTACACACTGGCTTACATCTGAGCATAATGTGGTTGTTTTAGATCGATGGTTTATTAATCCATGGCTGTCTTCATAATTTTAATTTTTTTTGGTCTTGAATCAAACAGTCCTTTCTAAAAAGCCCTCTAAACTTCTACTTAACGATTCCACTAAAACCTCACTAAAGCAATTAGTGAGAGGAATTGAGAATTATAAATATTTCTCACAGTGGCAGTTTGGCATTTGAGCTTTTGATGGAAGGAAGGTGTGCTGTTTGGGTTATTTTTTGGTTACAACTGGAAAGACATGCAGAACCATTAATGATGCTAAATTTAAAAGCCAGTTAGTAAGACCAATTAAACTACGCAGTAAAATAAAGCTCTAGTGCTTCACACAGAGAAAGCTACACTAAACGATGGGAAAGGGCAAAAAGAAAGAAGTAAAATCCTCCATTTCAAGACTATTTTCAGGCCAAAGGTAAATTTTTTCTGGTGTGAAACTGGTGCTTTTGATTTTCTGGACTGAAAAACTGATATCCTGTGCCTCCACCCCCTCCTCCCCCTAGGCTGCCTGCTCACTATTAAAGTTGAGTTTTCACTGGGCTGAAAACTACTTGTACACTGGCCATTTGACTTGCCGGCATTCTAGTCTCCTGTGGAAAATGTGGATCTTCAGCCACATAATGTCTTTCCATTAGTGATGGCGGCTCTCCAAAGTAGGGCTATGGTTTAAATACAAATGGACAGTGCGGGCCAAAATGAATGCAATTTTGAATCTACTATCTTTAAAAGGTGGATCTGGAGGCAATTTAGTGAGTGTAAATTACAATTGACTTTGGAAGAAATAACTCATACACTTGAATCTCCTCAGATGTTTAGCCAATAGGGGGTAGCCAGGCTAACATGAAAATTTACACATCCATCAGCTAAAGAAGAGATCCAAATGTAAAAATCTAGCTATCATATGAATTTGTAACACCCCCTGGAGGACTTTCGGCCCACAAATCAATGAATGGTTTATGCTGAGCCAAAAATGCACTTTCACAGTGCTTCTCATTTTCCTTAACAGTTTCAGAACACCATATGTGAGAGGCACAGCAGCCTCAGAATTGCTCCTGCAGAAGACACTCCTTAGCAATGAGAGGGGTACCTCATAAGGTAGCCAAAGGCATGTCATTGGCCAACTCCTTAGACCTGACAATAAATGGTATTTATTTACTTTAAAATGTTATCCAGGGAGACATTTTCTGCTATACAGGTATTTCAGTCTGTGGTACTCTAGAAGGTATCAGGCATGCCAAAGACTACCACTGATTCTCTTTGCTGTTGTTACTAATCAGTGGTGGATTAAAACAATCTGATTTTGCTTACTGTCTTGTTCTCTTCTGAGTGTGAGAGAGATCTGCTCTTCGTTTTTACTTGATGTCAGTAGCCAGGAATACTTAGGCATTCACAGGGTTTGTTCTCTCTCTGTTTGTTCTGTTTAAGCTTGCTTAATAGAAATGCATTTATTTAATGTTAGCTCTGAATGGGTAAAAATGACGTTCTCTTGTAGCTAGATTTTTAAAGCATTAATGATTAAATTATAAACAGCAAGAACTATTTATTAAAAACTGAATAAAATGCAGGTCATTTATTTTTGGATAACGTGGCTGTGTTAGGATGATATAAGTGATTAATACTTCTGTATTCTTTGAAAAAGAGGTCTGATGTTTATGTTTCTTGAGTATTGACATTTTTCTATTTAGCAAAATTTAGTGGCAACATCTTACTTCACTGTCCGCATTAAACAGTAATCAAATGTTCAAAACAAAGTTGTATGGGGATTCTGTGTGGACTATTCTAAACAAGTAGTTATGGAAGAAAATATTTTTTGTTTACAGTGATAAGTGACTTGGATGTCCAAGTTTGTACAATATCTGATGTATACATACGAAACCTTTGTTGTTGTTGTTGTTGTTGTTGTTGTTGTTACCTGGCATTTTAGTTAGGAATTGCATTCAGGCACTTGTAATAGGGATCTGAACAAAACAATGGGTTAAACAAATCAGGGCTTTTTTTTTTTCCCTGTCATGTAAAAGAATTTCTGAGGTTTGAAATTCAGGGCTAGGATGGTGGTGCCACAGTGTCACCAAAAATCCAGGATCCTTCCAGCTCTCTGCTTTACCACCCTTACGGCAAGGGATGTGACCCTTCTCACATATGCTCAGGATGGTTGCCAGTGCACCAGCCTCAGAGTTGAGTTTTCAAGCAATAATATGGAAGTCAAGAGAAGTTCTCCAACTGAGTCAGCCCTTTAAAGGGCTTTCCCAGGTACTCCACTCAGGGACTTTCACTTAGATCTCATTTACAGGAACTTTGCCATATAACTTGACATGAAGGAGGCTGGAAAAAAAATAGATTTTTTTGCTAGGTACATTGAAGCCCCAAATAATATCAGGATTCTGTTAGTAAGAACCCTTGAAGAGGAGGAGGCAAGTAGTGCTGTTTGCTACAGCTATGGTTTGCAAAACACAAATGACAGATATAGCGCCAAGCCCACAGGGCAAAATATTATGCAACTGGAGATCTCTTATAAGGTAATTTAAAGTTCTATTTACATAGGTCACACTAGGAAACGTAATGACTGCCCACATACTCTTTTTGAGAAACCTTTGCCCGTTCTGTTCTTTGCCTGGAAAACACTTTTCCCAGGGATTTGCAGGGTTTTATGCTGTATTCTGGTCTCTACCTAGAATTTGCCTCATCATTGAAGTCCTCCCTGATCTGAGAATGGATCCAGGCTTGTAAGGTCTGAAGCTTGAAATAAAAAGATAGAAGGCATTTGTAAATATCAAATTGGATATTTTCATATAAAGTGAATGTTGACTTACAATGATAAACCACGAGTTACACAATTAAGAAGATTATTACTACTACAAATATCACAAAATCCAGAAGAATAACATATTTTATTAACTAACGATGAGACACGCCTCTTTAATCCTTTCCCTCCATTTTTTTGACTGTATATCCTTTGATCTCCTTTACATATGAAAACAATTTTATAATATTTTATAAAGAAAATCAGAAGATATCCCAGTCTTTCCTCTAATATGATTTATAAAAATTTTCTTTTTATCATTGATAGTTTAAAATAGTTCCTTTCAGCTTCTAAACAACTTGTGATTGGTAATGTCATGTAAATTTTTAGAATAGTTAAATTTAGAAAAACACTCAAGTTTTTTTTGGCATATGAACTTTAAGGTTTTAGAGAATATCCAATTTTCTTACGCATTGATTAATCTTTTTCTAATATTGAATTTACTGGGCTGACTAATCTTAGTTTTTGAGACAGTCACTAACATGCTTGTCATTGATGTTCTTATTATAGTGGCATATTATATGAATGTTTTATATTATCTTTGTTTTTACCAGATTTTTTGTGTCCAGTTCCCAAGGAATTCATAATGGCAAGACCATTTCAAGCTGAGGGAAGGTCATGGGCAGAGGTGAGATCTAGAAAAGACAAGGAGTCCAGTCTGGGGGAGTGCACTGAATGAGTAGAGCCACTGTAGGAGAGAAGACTAGAAAGATGTGTTGGAGTCGGATGGGACAATCATCAAATGCTGGTATGTGGCTGAGGAATATTTTAAGCTATAATCCCCTTAAGTTAAGGAATGAAAGGCATCTTAATGGAAAATTAAGCATATGAAAAGTGGTAAAGCATTGTGTTGAAATTGCTGTTAGGGTTGGACAAATCCTCTATTTAAATCCTAGCTTTGGTGCTTACTGGTTTATGAAAACTTCTTAGTGACACTATAAACAGAAATGACAGTGAACTACATAACCATATCTCACTAAACCCAAACCAAATGTATTTCTAACTCAAGTTCCCTTAGCTGGGTCCTAAATACACCCCAAACCCACCCAACATCATCCTACACAAGGCAAAACGTGATCAAGGAGAAGTTGGAGTGGAAAAAGACAGCAATGTAACTGATGTCAGTTAAAACTTTATATATTTGCAAATTTTACAAAAGTTTATTGGAAAGGGCACATATGAGTGAGGGGCCCATTAGCTTCACAGTAAATTCAGCTGTGTGATCACTCCTCTCAAAATTACAAAGCTCACTCTCAATACCCCTGGCTCTTCCAATTCCTCTTGCCCTTCTTATGTTTCTCCATAGAACATATTATATTATATAATTATAATATTATCTATTTACTTGTTTGCTGTTTGTTGTATAATGCACTTCACTAGGATGTAAAACCTCCATGGTGAGAGGGACTCTTTTGCTGTCAGTGTGTCCTCAGTGTGAGAAGAGTATGTGGCACATAGATATTTGTCGAATTAATGAATAAAATCCGTGGCTTTACTGTTTTGTTGTGTTGTGTTTTTTTAATTTCTAAATCATATTTAGTTTATTCTGTGGATTCAAACAAACTGGTTAAATGATTTTTTCTACACTATACTTTTGACTTTTGCAAGCAAAATGGGAATATTGTTGGAGGATGATGGGGGTTAGGGCGAGGAGACAGCCAAGAACAAGGAGAAAATTTAATCGTAATTAAACAGTGAGCAAACAAAATCTCATAAAAGTTAGGCCAAAACGATACCATGGGTGAGTGAGGATACATTTCTGACTTTACGAGTCACTTTAGAAAGTATTTCTGATAAATGTGTCCTTTGAACCCTATGTTGAATTTATTTATGTTGCAATTAAATATTTCAGACCTCTTGCTCCTGCTATGTTCTTCTATCCAATGTCTATCTGCTAACCTCTGCTTCACAGCCCTGGAGAGGCATAGCTTTATCTATGAGTCTCATGAAGTCTTAACCAAGACTGAAATCTAATGCTGATATTGATAGTCTCTTGAGAATGAGAACCTTGTCTCTATGTGTAGGTACTAATGATACATTTTGGTCTGCTACCATATAGAATTATTAAAAGTTGAAAGAGACTTAAATTTTGCTTTTCCATTTTTTTCCTATAGATTAACACACTTTCAAGAGATGTAGAGTGGTCTACCCAAACCAGAACTAGAATCCAGCTGTTCTGATTTTTAGCTCGCGTTCTTTTAGCTATATGCAGAGATAAATCGAGAAGGAAGAACCAAAAGAAAATTAACATTCACTTGCATTTATTTTGCATTTTTACCCCCATGAAACTTGAGGTTTGTGGGGGTCTCTGAGCAGCAAGCTTGTGTCTTCTTTTGCTTCGAGGATATCACTGAGGTGCCCAAGGACCTAGTAGCATGATGATTCCAAGAAGTTTTCCAGTTTTGAACTTTCTTCAAAGCTTTTGACAAGAAAAACTTATGTTGGACTGTGGAGTGCAATTCAATACTTAGATCTGCTCTTAAAATATTCCTCCTGAGACATGGATCCTAGTGTTTGGAGCATTAAGACAGGACTGCATATCACTAGAAAATAGAAGAAGTGTTAATGTAAAGAAAATTGCATTTCCATAGGAAGCAGCTTTCAATCTGCACTTTGTTGGTGGGGGTGAATTCATTAATATTTTTTTATGTTTGAAGTATTCAGCCTTAAAAAGAATAGTCTAAAATCTAAAACTCTATTCTAAATAAACACCACCTTTCTCCCAAATTCCAAAAACAAATGCATTGTCAACCAAGTCAATAATTCATGAGCTTTCCTCACACTTTCTTTCTAGGACTTTCATGTTTAATTTTTTTTTTTTTTTTTTTTTTACATAGCACAGCCTCTACTACAAAGGAAATAACTTGGGAAGAATAGACCTAACGGCTGGCTGATTGGCTCACAGGGACTCTTCAATGAGCTTATCTGGGCCTTAATTTTTAAAAATCTACTCTTTCCCTCTATTCCAGTGTTTTTCTCTGATATTCTTATTAAAACTGTGGCTTGTCATGGGAAATGTACACAACCCAAGGCAGGCCAATTATAACATCTTACCTGCCTGCCAACTGTGATTAGTTCATTTGGGCCAAAGTTCTTCCCTGAGATTTTTCAAATTACAGTGAAGAGAAGAAAGCCTTTTCCTCTTTGTCCAGGGATCTTTGAGGATGTAAATCTGGCAGCTGCCGCAGGCATGCCTCCTACCGTGTGGACAAAGTGGCTGTGAAGAACGGACACTGAAGCTGACAGATAAAGCTAAAGAGGAACTGTGAGGAGTTCTTAAGATCAAGGCTACCACTCTTCCCTTTTTGCTTATGTCAACTGATTCTTCTCTTTTCTCTTCCTTTTCTCATTCCATCCTTTCTTTTCTTTCCTCTCGGCCTTTTTCTTAAGCTAGGATTTAATGGATTTCCAGTTCTGGCAACCCGAGTCTGATGGATACAATAAATCATTTATTTTCATCCTACTTGGTAGTCTAAAACTCAGTACATATATAATCAGATTTCTTGTAAACACTAATATATTTTTTCTGGACATAATTTTGTCATGCAGAATTTTCATTGTTGTTTAAATATAAGAATATTTGAAGAAAAAAATGTTATTGTGTTTTCATAATTGGCCAAATTCTCTCTGAGAAGATGGACATTGTGAGGGATCAAGAAGGAGAAGGTGAAAATGATCTTTTCCCAGCATTCGGGCTATGGTACTCCCATAGATGTGTAATGGCAACATGGACGTGGCACCCAGAGTGAACTTACAGGTAAAGGTTGGCTGTGGAGCTGGGCTCTGGGGTGTGGCCCATGAAAGGTTTGTTACTTGGAGTAGGGACATCAAGGGAACTGCTGTGCTGTTGTCCAGGGATGATGACAACTGGACTTTCTCAGGAGAGGGCAATGATTCTCTCTCTTTTCATAGATTGCTGGTCACCCATGTGTTCATAGGCTACTAGGGTTTTCCTGCTGCTCCTCTGCCTGCCTCTCCCTCTACCAGGCCAAGCTTGTAGGTGCTCATGTTCTCTCTAGTCACTCCTGATTTGGGAGGAGAGTTTCACTCCTTTTAAAACTATATGTCCTTTTAGTACCTTAAAAAATAGGTTTTTGGTGGGGAATACAAAATGGCGCAGCTGCTATAAAAGAATATGACAAGTTTTCAAAAAATTAAAAATAGAACTACCATAGGATCCACCAATCCCATTTCTATTTTTTTATTCAAAAGAATTGAAAGCAGGATCTTGAAGAGATATTTGCAAACCTATGTTTATCACAGTATTATTCTCAGTACCCAAGAGGTGGGGGCAACCCAAATACATATAGACAAATGAAGAAAATATAGTATATAACATACAGTGAAATATTATTCAGCCTTAAAAAAGAAGGAAATCCTATCATATGCTGCAATATTAGTGAACTTTGAGGACATTATGCTAAGTGAAATAAGCCAGATACAAGACAAATACCATAAGGTTACACTTATATGAGTCATCTAAAGTAGTCAAACTCATAGAAAGAGAAAGTAAAATGGTGGTTGCCAGGGGCCATGAGGAGGAGGAAAAGTGGAGATGTCGTTTAATGAATTTAGTTTTAGTTCTGTAAAATAAAAAAGTTCCAGAGATCTGTTGCACAACCATGTGTATACAGTTAACACTATTATATTGCACACTTAAAAATGATTAAGATGGTAAATTTTATGTCATGTGTTTTTAATCACAATTTTATAAAGTGGACTTCAAGATTATAGTTCCTTCTTTTAAGTAGGAATGGGATACAATGTATTTCATTTGCATTCAGACCTTCCTTTCCTATGCCCCATGCTCAGTGTCTTCCTATTTCTTACCCTCCAAAGTGAAGCCTGTCTCTGGATCTTGGGATTGTATGATAAAGGATCAGGGGGAAATGGGAAGATGAGTAAGACAAGGGGCCTAAGGAAAGAAAAATGGAGTTGCTTCTCAAGGGTTTCTGAAGAGAGAAGAGAGAAGAGGAACTAATGTGGGAAGATCAGGGCTACCACCAGCCTATACAGAGCCTTTGTATGGATTAGAAAAAGGGGCTCTCTGGGTGAGTAAAGCCCACCTGCTCAGCGGCTGGCACCTTTGTTTGAAGATATGGAGCCCCCTCCTCCAACAAGTAGAGTCCTATTGGAGCCACCTCTTGGCGTAAGAGTACAGGCTAGATTCTGCTCCTTTTGGCCTTCGTGTAGTACACAGGAGTACAGAAGACACTCTGGGAAGGTCAGTGTATGAGAGAAGAAAAGAGATTTAAAAATATATATACATGTAAGTAGAGCAAAAATTTGTGTCCCCCTCATACATTTAAGTTAAAAAAAGGATTTAAGATTTTAAATAAATTATGAAATAATTAGAAACCTAAATACTCATGCAAATAATAGTGTAACAGACGCCTATGCATACAACCAAGATTTTACATGGATAAACATAGTGTTGCCATATTTTTTGTCAGACACGATAGTTGCAGATACGTTCTTACTAATATTATAGGCACAGATGAAATTCACTTTGGCCCTGTCTTCATTACTCTTCCTAGGTCTCCAGAAGTAAACTTCATTCTGAAGTTGTTATTTATACTTCTTGTGTATGTATCTTTACCATATATATTTGTATTCATAAATAATATGCTTTTTTTTGGCATATTTGAAAATTTATATCTATATATATTATCCTTTTGAAACAACTTTTGCATTCAAAATTATATTTTTGAGATATTTTCATCTTATTATATATCAATCTAGTTCTATCATTTTAACTCCTTTATAGTATTCCAATGTGTAACTATGAAACTTATCCATTTCCCTATTGAAGTTGGGTTGTTTGCAATTAAAAATTGCAGACATGTGCAATTTATAAACTTACATGACAGCGTGCCCATTCTGTTACTTCCCCCATGCAAAGAGAGCTATTGATTGACTGTGCTGAAACCCCAACATTCTTGGGGTAACCATTCATATTAGATCCCTCTTCTCAAAGTTGATGCACTCAGAAAAAAATCCATTCTTAGAAGATTTCTATCTCTGCCTGTGGCCTTCCCTTCTTCTTGGCACTTTCCCTCAGTGCTCTCTTCATCATCAAGGTCGTGAAATGCTTTGGTCCTTCCATCTTGCAAAAACGTCATGCGGCAGGAAATAACGTTCTTGAGTTTGAGTCAGGACTGAAACTTAGCCCTGATATCCTTGAAACTTTGATGACAAGAATAGAAGTAGAACAAAATATCATTTTAAACTTTCATTTTCTCTCTTCCCAGGAATGAAATAGAGACTTGAATACAGGTTGGGATGACTCGCTTTTTCTGGAACAAGCTTTTGAATGAGACATTTAGTTTTGCAAACTTAGAGCAGTAACCACAACCAAACAATATGCTTGAGATCAGTGGCTCCAAGAAGTGCCAGATAAAAATATACCATATTGTTTAAGTGGTAAGAAGAGTCACATCTCTGAAAATACTGTTTCCTGGTTCCTGGGCTGATTTGTTTTCCAAGTTGGATTGAAACTGTTTCATGTCTGAATAATGTTGTTACTACTTGTGGAAGTGGATAACTTCATTTTGTGAACAAGTATTATAATAGGAGCTGACACATAGAAGCTGAAGGAATTGTTTCCATAAAGCACTTTGTGCAACTCTGGCCACCAAGAAGGGCTGCCCTATGGGGCATGGTTGCCAAAAAAATTATTTGCTGAATAAATGACAGCAGACTTGGATTTGGGATGCAAACTATCCTTTCTACCTCTTCATGGACTCTAGAGTCCTGTGAAGAGATTTATTAACAGGAGTGTTAGTCAGGAGTCATTGCGACTTGTGAGCAGGAGAGCAGGGGACCCAGAAAAATAGAAAATAAGAGGGCAGAGGCAGATCTCTGGCTGTGGCAGAGAGACATTTGGTTAGCACACCTGATCACCTCTTTGGGGACTTCCAGAAATAATTGGGAGATATTTCATGGAGGCACAGAACTCAATCAGGTGAAGATACATTGGAATTTGAACACTGAGCATTAATAGGACCTTATTGACTTTCATAGGCTGTTGAAGAACTTGTGCTGGTAAAGAATGAAGGCTGTATAACTGCTTTCTTTTTTCTTTTGAGGAGCAGTGTTAAGAAGAGATGGCGGTGTTTCTTCCTGTCCTTATGCACAGAAATCCTTTGGAAAGAGGTGAATTTTACAGAGAACTTTTTAGGCTTGAAAAGGAGGCAATTGTAGACTAAAAATATAAAAAGATTTTTAGCTGGCAATCCCAGAGCACTTGATTTATAAATGTAATTCATATATATATGTGTATATATATTGGATTTAATTCCCTACTTTTTTGTCTAACCTGAATGTTAAGAGCTGGAGGGGGGAAAAGGTCAAATTCAAACACCTTTCCACTATCTGAGATTGAGTTTTCATATCGATTTTTATAACATTTTAATCTAAGTATATACTTTTAAAAATATTCTTGAGTAATTTTCTTCTTTGATATTTAATTATTAATTGGACTGAGGTGGTATATTTTACTTTGGGGTGCATTGGCTGGATTTCTCAAATATCTTTGCCATACATAGGTAATGAATGCAGTTTTTCTATCCTTGAGGGCTAGGAGACACCTCATTACTTGTCTGGATCACTGTGGGCTTTAAAGTCCTAATTTTTAAAGATATTGGTTTATTGTTGCTTTTAATTTCATTTTGAATGATAAAGCTCTCTGAGACCTTGTTGAAGAGGGCTGTACGAATTTATTATATTGTTCTTATTACTGGTCATACATTATCCATGCAGTATTAATGGGAAAACCAGGAGAGATAAGGTAAGATTTTAAAGCAAGAGACTCATTTACAAGAAACATGCCTTACAGCCTTTCCTTGCTCCTCTTTTTTTTTTCTTTCAGTTTCATCATTTTTCTGCCTCTGCCTTGTTCTGTTAGCTTGTTAACAGTATATAGTTTCTATAGCAACACCTATTGGTTGTTGTAATAATGAAAGCTACAGCAAGATCTCCTGCAGAGAATTCCTTGATGCTGACAAGATCAACTCATATTTTCTTTGTCCGATGTTTTCTATTTCTTCTTGGAATGACCCTTTTAGCAGAATATAAAAGATCTCTACTAATTACCTGTGAAATAAACAGCTGAAGTCAGACAGTCCTGACAGCACATGGGATGTTAGCTTTATTCCGGGGATGATGAGATATGCCTGAAGGAACCAGCCAATTCCTTTAGCTATAAATTTTACTAGCCAGCACTGTTAACATGGAATAAAATGAAGGTCACTCCATTTTTTCCGATTTGAGTTAAAAGGTGTTATTTAGAGAAAATTTTCCAATGTACTCATGTTTTAGCACTTTATCAAAATAGCAAAAGTAAATGTCCTATCTTATTTTGATGTATGATTTAGAATAATAGATCAAAAATAAAAATGAAATACTGAACGCTAATTCTGATAAGATAGTTTTGAAAACCATTTAGACATCCACTTAGACTAAATCTTCTCCTTTATCTCTATTTTTGGAGCTATTGGGTGCAATTTTTTCTATCTAATTTCCTTTCCTGAATTATTTAGATGACTACATCGCTTATTCATTTTGCTTTATGTGACATAGTTATCCTTATTAAATGGGAGAAATTGAGAAGTTACAAGTTTTCTTTATTGCAAATTTACCCATTGTGCATCATTAACTAAGAGTAAAGTATTGTTGCTGAAATTATAGCCTACTGTTCAATCCCAGGTCCTTGACAGGTTGAGGATCTCTGGCCGTATTTCCTATCTATTCCAGTTTCCTTTTGGGATCTTTCTGATTGTCACATGAACTAGTATGTTTACTTTTGTTTTAATTACACCTTCCTTCCCTTCTCATGATTAACAACTTGAAAATTAGCATTAAGTTGGACTCTTTGAAAATCTACATTAATTCTTCCTAGTCACTAGCCATCTATTCCATAAATTTAAATAGTTTCTAAAAGCTTAAAACAGTTTACCCATCTTCCAACAGTTTAAACATTAAATATCATTTAAAGTCTTAGTATCTAGGAATCAAAAGCAATAGTAAATGACACCAAATTTTTCAATTTCAATTATAGACATTGAGTGCGTAGGCAAATTATTTAATTAAATTAAAACCTAGAAATTGACAAACCAAGAGGACAAGGGCCAAAATTCTTGTTTCCCTTTACAATCTTTTATATCTTTGTATCTATAGGAGGTTCTAATGTCTACCAAACAAACTGCCACAATTTTGCAAAACTATCATCTCTTTAAAATATATAGACACGCACGTACATATAAAGCAGATCATGAGTAATGTTGGGCTCTGGAAAACTGGGGTTAAGGAGAGTTTTGCTTTCTTTTTAATGCATTTCTGTATTTTTTTCCCCAAAATTTATTCATTGAGAGTACCTTATTTTTATAATTAGAAAAAATAAGGAAAATCTTCTTGGCGAAGTTAATTATGGTAAACATCTTCTTACTAGGTTTCATAAATTCTGGTCAGCCTCTGGTGTTATTTCATCCTGAAAATCTTTAAATCTCATCTCTGGCAGAAGTAGCTGTGCCAGAGATAATAAAGAAAGTGTTAAGGACGTTGCCACCTGAATCTCAATGAAAACTATCTTGAACCTTGCATATACCTTATCTAACATACAGAGATATCCAAAAATCCCGTATATAGTCTAGCATGCATCTGAAAAGTACTTCACCACACACTCTAGAAAAGATGTATCAGAAGTAACCTTAGGCTAGACTTGCTATTCTGATTCATCAGAAAATCTCTAGAGCACTTGTTTATTGACTTGCCTAAACAGTCTTCGAAATAATTCTCAGAGCTTATAATTATATCTGGTCTGAACATCAGCTGACATTGGCTCCAACTTCATAATCTTGAAAGTAATACTTCGTGATCTTCATATTTCCAACTTCCGTAGCTATGAAACCTTTTCTCTATCGGTACCAAGCCTCCACTTATTTGGTTCATCCAACTTTACCCAACTTGTCTCCAGTGTCTCCCTTAGAACCCACTTGTTCTATACAGTGACTTCAGTGCTTAGCTTCTTCGTCCCTTGACTTACCCACCCCACTGATCAGCTATCACGTTGTTGCTCTAGGTTATTTTTAGTGTATTTTCTGCATGTCGCCTCCTAGTATACATGTCTTCTTACTTAAAAAAAAATCAAAGCCAACAAACAAAAAACTTTCTTGCGGATTATCACGTTTAACTAATATCCAATCGATTTCTTTCTTTTTTTGTGTGTCAAACTCTCTAATGAATGATCCAAACTCTCTGCCTTCCACTTTGGTACCATTAATTCATCCCTTAATTTCATGTAGAAGCAAGGTTTTGTCTCCATTATTTTAAAACCGGTTTCTCAAAAACCACTGGTGAGCTCCTGGACAAACACAGAGACTCTCTTTCAGTATCCATTCTCCTGGGGTTGTTCTGTAGCACACAGCAGTGTTGACACTTCTCTTTCGAAATGCCCATCTCCTGTGGCTTTCATAAACACCATTGTTTTCTGTTTGTTTGTTCATTTGTTTGTTTTTAAGCTTCGAACTACCCATTGGCTAGCTGTCTTCTTTCATTTTCCTTTTCCTTACCTGGTGGCATTACTCAAGCCTCAGAGCAAGGTTTTTGCCTTCATCTTTTTATACTTTCTCCCTTGGAGAACATAATTTTCCAAAATATGATCCCCATACTGATAATCTTTTTATTTCCTAACTTTTATCCTCTACCCCCAATTTCACATGCCAGCTCATTCCAGGCAGGGAAATCAAGAAATTACCCTATGATTTCTGTAGGTACCCAATTTGGATATTTTATTCTCTGCAGCCATGTCACACATTGATTCTCAGTAGGGCCTTCTTGGGATGGGGTGAAGCATGGTGGTGGTGGTGATGAGGGGGCTCTCTGAACTATGCTGGCCAGATCTTATCTCCAGGGGTCACCAAAGGCAGGGTGGGCTGCAGTGGTCTGTATTGGATGCAGGCAGTAAGGGTGTGCATTTTCAGTACAGAATTTACAAACAATAATAAAACTGACTAAAAGTTGATTTGCTTTTCATTATCACCATGTGCCAGCAATTTTAAACAATGTCAGTGAGAAATTCCTCCTCCTCAAAAAATTTCTTTTGTTGATATACATTCTAAGCAAATGCTGTGATTATTGTATATTCAACCTTCAAATTAGGACATTTTAATTGCTTATCCTTTAATAAAGATTGTATGAAAGTTAATTTGAAAAATTTACCTTTTATACAGTCAACTCAACACATGGGAACTCAGCTACTATACATGTTCCTTTCAAGAACGAGTTCAAAATTGTTCTGAATCTTTTGTGCTAAGCACGGAAGCAGTTCCCATCAATCTCCGTCATACTACATATTCCTGCATTTTAATGAAGATTCAAAATTAGCAAGAGATTGTAAGACAAAACCTGAGTTACAGTACTTTAATTCCATCATACTAAGTGACCCCTTGCAGTTTTTATTTATGTTTAAAAAATAAGAGTACAATGGAATATGACCTATAAGCTATGATATTTTTGTTTGGTTAGTGACAATTTTAGCTCATATATGAAATATTTTACTAAATTTTAATAATAAATTTACATTTTAATTTAGTCTTTTAAAATTATTTGTTCACTCTAAAATTAAAGAACAACTCAAAAAATAATGGTTACTGATTATTACATAATTATTACTTAAAATAATTTTGCTTTATAGATGATGTGGTTAGCAGGTCACATTGAATGTATACTACATAGCTTCTCTTTTTCTTATAAATTCAGTACTTTTATAGGCACTGATGTTCAGTTTTCCTTACTAAACATAATGAAATATTTATATCATATACTAAAACACTTCTACACTATGTAGATTAAATGACAACAATACAAGAAGCTGACTCCCAAGCAATATCTTTATTTTTCCTTGTCCATGAATGAGATTTTGTGCTCAACATCTCAATTTATTCTAAAACCTGGAAGGTCATTTAATTCCAATGACATCTTAATGGAAAAACAATATAGATATATATGTGTGTGTGTTAGTCTTTTCAGGCTGCTATAACAAAATACCATAGACTGGGTGGCTCATAAACAACAGAAATTTATTTCTCACCATTCTGGAGGCTGAGAAGTCCAAGGTCAAGATGCTGGCAAATTCAGTATCTAGTGAGAGCCCACTTCCTACTTCATATTTTTTTCTCACTGAATTCTCACAGGGCAGAGAGCAGAAAGAAGAAAGCTCTCTTGTGACTCTTATATAGACACTGATACTATTCATGAGAGCTCTACCCTATGACCTCATCTAATACTAATTACCTTTCCAAGACCCCACCTCTTAATACCATTACAGGTGGAGGTAGATTTCAACATATAAAAATTCGAGGTGGGTGGGGGAGCCACAAACATTCAGTCCACAACAGTATGTATCTGTATTCCATATTAATAATATATATTTCTCTATATTATGTATTATATATATCCATATATATTCAAACACTTTTGTTCTTGACCTCTCTGTAACATTTGGTACAACTGACTAACCCTCCTCTGTCTTTCATTAACTTCTATGACATTCTTTTCTTGATTTTCTTCCAACTTTATTAACCAGTTTTTCCTTCACTTGCCCTTTGAATGAAGGATTCCCTAATGCTGAGTTCGGGGTCTTTCCCCTTCTCATCCTCTCACAGGGCTTTCAGTTACCATCCATGAGCCCAGGACTCCTAAACAAATTTCTACCTTAGGCCACATGACTTTGTTTCAGGTGCATATTTCCAGGTGGTTAAGCCACAGGCACCTCAAACTCAACATGTGCAAAACTTATTATCTTCCTTCTTCAAAACTGCTCCTCTTCTTGTTTTCCTTAATTGATTTAAAGGCACCAGAAATCTTGGAATCATTGAAAGTTAAACTTGAAAATCATCCTAGATTTTCCTCACCCTCCATTTTCAAATCCCATCCTTTCTACTTCCTAAATATCTCTCCAATCTATTTCCTTATCTATTCTCATTCTTAGCATCTTAATTTGGGTTCCTCTAAAGAGTTGTTAAATTAATTCCTAAAATTTGGCTCCCTTTCTTTTCATCCAACTCCTCCTCATGCTTCTACAGGGTTTTTCTAAAACATACATCAAACTGTGTCACCTCCTTATTTAAATTTCTCTGTTGGATTGCTAATGCCTTTAACAAAGTTCAAACTCTTTAGAATGTGAAAGAGTCTGTTGTAGTCTGACACTTCTCTACCTCCCTGCAAATATCTCCAGCATCTCCTCACATGTACCCTTTCCTTCAGCCCTGTTAGACTAATCTGTCTCTAAACCTGCCCGTGCCCTCATGTTCATGATCTCTTGTCTCTGCCTGAATTTTTCTTCTCCCTTCCTCACTCTTCTTCACAACCTTTCTCTTCCTGGCTAACCTGTCCTTGTCTGTTCTCTCTTGGCTCCTCATAGATTTTTTTCAGACTTCTCGGACAGCTCTTTCTCAGGCTTCTTTAGCCTCTCTTTTCTCTCTAATTGACCCCTAAGAGTTGGTGCTCTTCAAGGCTTGATCCTAGACTCTTCTCTTTAAATTCTCTCTTTTGGAAAACTCATCCAGTTCCACAGCCTTAACTACTATCAATATGCTGATAGTTCTTAAGCTAAAGTCTCTTTTGTATACCCCGCTTGGATGTCTGAGGTTCTTAAATTTGACAAGTTCAAAGCGGAATGTCTGAAATTCCTTCCTTGTTCTCTCTGCTCCTCTTCTCTTTCCCTTTTCTGTAACTGGCACCACTAACTACCCAGTTTTTGATGCAGAAATAAACCAGGCTTTGAACCGTCTCTGACTTCCAGTCCATCAGTAGGTCCTGTCTATTTACCTCCAAAGTACATCTCAGGTATCTCATGTCTGCATCTCCGCTGCTGCCGTACTAGTTTGACCTCATCTTTTTTTGTATGTTTTTTGAAATAGCCTCCTGCCTGGCTTCTCTTCTTCCACTTCGGCCTCTTTACAATTTAGTCTCCAAAATAACAGCTAAAACAATATTTTAGAAAAGTGGATTACATCTAATTATTTTCCTGTTTTAAATCTCTCAATGGCTCCTTTTACACTTTTGATAAAGTCCAAAACCCTTGCAATGGTCTCTAATGCCCCAAAAGACCTGGCTCCTGCCTCCCTCCTTGAGCTCACCTCATTCTTCTTTCCGTGTGCTCTACACTCTGTTCATACTGCTCTTCTTTCATTTTCTAATACACGCTAAATTGTTTTCATTTACCTGCAGTCCCTTCTCCCTGGAATCCTTTCAACTCTCTACCACTGCATTCGACGCCCTCCTTCTTCATGTCACAACTCAAATATCACCTTTTTAGAGAGGACTTCTTTAACCATATTTTCAGAGTAGCCCCAAACCTTCTAATATTTTCTACCAGAACAATTGATTTCCTTCTTTGCATTTATCACTCCCAGTCTTGCCAGAGAATATAAATTTAAAAAACAAGAAAAAAAAAAGAGGCCAGAGAATATAAATTTTAAAAACTGGGAAAGAAAAAAAAAAAAGACTTAGCTTGATATAGTAGTATCTGAATATAATTTTAATATGATCAGTAACTCTTAGAAATCATTGTAGTCCAATAAAAATGTTATTAAGGGATGTTTAAAAGGTTCTTTCTTTTAAAAATGTAGAACATTAGATAAGGATCAAACACTTTATTTAATATCAGATTAAAACACTTCAGTTGTGTATAATATCAGTGCCTCCTTTTTCAGAGCATGGTATTGTTTTTTACTCTTCCCTAATGCACTTTTGTATCTAAAATGCCCTCATGGTATTTGCTAACTTGCTCCTAAGTGAAGCCAATTGCTTCCTTTTATTTTGGTATGGAGTCTCCCAGAATTACATTTTAAAGGTGAAATGATATTTCTTTCCTAAAGTGATTGGTCTCTCAGGCAAATTTCTTCCCTGGATGTGATTTTGTTCAATCTTCTATTTCATATGAGACAGCATTACAAAGAATAAAAACATAAAAATTAGACTAATATTAGCTGCAATAGTAAATTGATATTCACATCTAGCTGTGGGATGTCAAGAATAACGTGTTTATCTTTTTTTTTCTACCTTTTGTTCTAGCGAGTTTTATTTTAATGACTGATTTTGACTATAAGTTTATTATCTGTGAAAACTGAATTAAATTCTTTGCTGTTTCTGGTTCCAAATTAAAACCCATAGTCTCTCTCCTACCATCCCATCCTCCTGGAAGTATATCTTATATGATGTTTTTAAAATATTTAACAACTCATTTTTGTCATTCTCACACCATGTTTTGCTAGAGCAATTGAGGACTCTGTAAAAATTCAAACATAATATTTTTTGATAAGGTTATCAGTACCAATTCCTCTTTATTACTAATACGAATTGAGTAAGTTTGGCAACTACTATAAAAGGAGACAACTCAAAGCCCATTATCTGGTGTTCAGTTCTCTCCCAAAGTGACCCCATGGCCCTTATCTTCTGCCTGCCTACACCCTCCTTCAGTAGACAATAACTGGGCAGGACAGAGGGGAAAGCAATTTAAGGATGTAACGAACTCTTAGATAATTTAAAAATCATGACAAACAAAAACTCATAGACACAGACAATAGTTTAGTGGTTACCAGAAAGAAAAGAAGGAGAAGGGAGGTAAAGGGGGTCCTATATATAGTGACAGAAGGAGATTTGACTTTGGATGGTGAACGTTCATGTAATATACAGATAATGTATCACTGAATTGTACACTTGAAACCTATATAATTTTATTAACCAATGGCACCTCAATAAATTTAATAAAAATAAAAAATAAAATAATGAATAGTATCTTGAAAGAAACCATGCAATATTATCACAAGCATATCTTAAAATACAACTTTTATAGTTTTTCCAAGAAAAATATTCCTATGTTTTTGTATTTCTAGTAGCATGAAGGGAGTTACTAAATCAAGAATAAAAAAGAAAAATAGATTTGAGACTTAGCTAATTAATGAAATGTTTAATCTCAGTATAGAAATGATCCCATGCTGTGCATCCTACAAAATCCAGACTGTGTGCTATTTTGGCTCCATTACATATTCAAATTCATTCAGACTTAACTAAGAAATCACTTACTAGTGCATGAAAACATGGACTACCCTTTTAACATTTTCAAGTGAGGCTGTCAACTCCATTTTACCCTATGTGAAATGTATGAGCTCAAATGATTTGGATTGTAAATCATCTATATTCCTGTAATTGATTGGAGCCAAGTAAAATGGGACTTACTGTGAGCAGTCATCTGAGCTCGATAGAATTTGGTGACAGCTTTATGAAATGGAAAATTTTAAGGTGGCAATATTAGCACAGATGTGAAGAAACAATAAACAAAACAATAATTTGTCTTTCTTTAGAAGTTCCAAAATTTATTTGAAGAAAATATTGGAGTTATATTGTCATAGTTTAAAAAGACTATGGTGTCTAAGAAAAAATTCAAAAAGGGACAATAGCTATTTGCTTGAAATATTCTTTGTGGTTTTATTTATAAGAATGAACAAATCTGGGGGCAACCTAATTGGCAAGCTTTCAGGGGATTTGAATAGTATATTATGTACATAAACTGAGCAGAATGCTATTGAGCTGCCAAAAAATGATGATACATAATAATTATTTAATATTTGGTAAAATAGAAAAATACCCAATGCAAATTGAAGTTGTGCTTTGATTTCAGTTGTGTTGAATTATATGTGCTTGTAATTATGTGTATTAGGATGATGGGAATGTGGAGTTTCCTGATTTTGTTTCTTTTATTGCAGTAAAACATGATTTGAGTGTTAAATAAAAACCAGGTGATGAAATAAAGATAACAGTGCCATTTCTAATATAAAAATATTGTCAACTGTTTTCCATGGTTTCTGATTCTGCTTCTGTTGAAGTTCATTCTGATGAGGGGCAGTGAGCTTGACTTCAGTGATTTTGTTGTTCACCAGACAGTCCCAGGATAACGGCATGTTAGTGCTGAAACACCATCTGGACTTTGTTCAAAATCCTCGTTGGCATGAATTGTGGTTGGCTCATGTCTCTCCCTGTTCAAACACCATAAATTATCTACTCTCAATAGGGACCTTTATCACTTTATAATTTAGGTTATTTCAACCATCAGGACATAGTTACAGGAACTTTTCGGTATTTCCCACTATTTTTTGGTTATAATTAGTATGTTTTTAAAGATACTTTATACTGATTTTTGTGTGTGTATTTTTTTTAACATGCCCAGATTTGGATTTACATACTTATATACTAGGTTGTTTCCATCTTCTAAGTCGAAAATTTAAAAATACCAATGGAAACCAAAATATATCGGATATACTGTATTAGAACAAGAATAGCAAGAAACTATTTCAGCATTTCCTCCTACTTTAACTGATAGAGGCATAGAAGTAATTTTAACTTTCTCATCCAACCACATCACTGTGGTGGTATTGCTCCTTTTCACCCCTGGAGGTTCTTGCTCCTTAAGTAGCAAGCAGCCGTCTAGGTGATAAGAATGTTATAATAATCATCTCGAGGTGATTCTTTGTGTTTACTAAAGGCAAACAGTCCAGCCTCCAGAGATGAGGAAAAGAGATTGACCTCTTGGCCTTTAATTGTAAAAACTAGAAGGAAGGTTTCACTTAGAATCTTCAGGAACACAAAAGCTGAGTTTTCATCTCTTTTGGGCCGATAGACTAGCCTTTGCTTTTCTCCATGTACCACAATTTCGGTCCCATTAATACAGCAAATCATCTTGCAGGTGCTCAGTAAGTACATTGTTAACTTGACCTCGTAAGAGCATCAAAGTCATCCCCTCTGTCCTACTATCTGGTTATGGCAGCCACCTAATAGCCTATTAGATCTGGGCTTTAGTTTTACTTTGGAAGGAGAGCTGAGAGGCCAAGTTAGCAGCTATGCAGCAGCCCACCTAAATCTGAGCTAAAAATACAAACAGAGAAGTGATTTTTTTGAAGTGATTACTTACTTTTCGAATAATTATCCTAGAGTTACAGCACATAAAGGGGTCTGGTTGATATCTGGTCTATGCAATCAGTAGCATCTCATGACACCCCAGTCAGTAACCCCTAGAACAACATCATAAACAAAGAGTAGTGGATTGATAAAATGGGTGTAATGAAGCTCTGAGATGTGGCTGTTTTTATCTACCCACTGAAGTGACCTATCTAGCTCTGTTCTCTTCAAAATGGAGTGTTCCAGAGTGAGTCCTTCAGAAACCAACTAACCCAACTGTTAAGACCAAGGGAAAGACAACTACTGAGTACCTACTATGTACCATGCACTGGGCTAGGTGTTTTACATATGCTAATCCTCAGAGTATCCTTGTGAATGGCACATTGTCATCCTTGTTTGCTAGATGAGGAAAACATAGCACATAATAGTAAATTGTGGAGATAATATTGAAATTCTGAGTCCATGTCATCTTTCTACTAAATGCTGACACTTGTAAGAAGTCCAAGCTTACAGTAACATTTGGGGCTTTGGGAGTTACTATATGGAGACTTTGTTGTAAACAGGCAGAGTGGGAGAAGATCAGATGGAGTGGCAGACAGAGGATTTCAGGGTAGCAATGGGAGGGAGCATGGATTATGCTGTTTTTAGGTATTGGATGTTTACTAGAGAAATGGTGATTACCAACAGTATGCCTTCATATGTGAAACCTTTCAAAGAGTTTTCCTCTCTATTTTATCTGCCAAACTTCACCATTTATAGTGAAGCCAGAGTTGGCCAGACTAAATATTTGTTGAACTGCAAGGAGCACTTGTATTCAGTAAGGCTCAACTTAGAGTAGGGAATTGTACACATAGGGTAGAATAACACCCCGAGAGTAGGGAATACAAGTCAAGTCAAAGTCCATCAGGAGACGTTAAAGGTCACACGCAGGGAGACCATGTATAAATATCAAGTCTACGGTGCCAAACGTAGAATTGAGGGCAAGAGTCAGAGATCAAAGGTTTGAGACCAGATAGAGATGGGAATGGAGTAAAGGCAGGCCAGGAACAAGCAGGTTAAGACCAAGGCTTGGAAATGAGGCTTAAGATGAACTCCTAGAATCATAGTGGAAGTTGTACTTGCCTTTCTGAATTTGGGTTCATAGTGGGTGAATAGGTAAGGCTGGCTTAAAGCTGAAAACAGTGTTAACATTGGCATTTGATTTTTCAAGATGACAGGGGATATAATTCTATTCATATTTTTCAAATAAGAAAAGTGACACCAAGAGAGATTGACTCTAGCTGTTAGTCACATTGCATGTGAGTGACAGAGTGGTGAGTTGAACTTACAGGAATGACAAAAGCAGAGATGCACACATCAGCACTATTCATGAGAATGAGACAGAAGTAGGAATAACCCAGGTACACCAACTCCAGTTGTCCTGTTGACAGGCTATCAGGTTAACACAGATGCGTGGGGAAAAAACTAATTCCACAAACTAAAATGTGTATGCAAGGTAACTTTATTATTTTTTATAAATGATAGTTTTAAAATTTCTATGATGATCCCTGCTTCATGTCAAAACATTTAAGTCAATTTGGAGAAGATGCACATTTCTCCCAGGGTTGTTTTAAGTTCCAAGTCGTGTGATAGCACCTGGGCCAGGGTAAGGATAAGGATGGAGGTGGGAATGTGGTGTGGGTCTGTTTTTTCACAGTGTCATCTGCTGAGTTATCCTCACTTCAACCTTTCTCCAGAGTAGGCTCCTTGATTTCTGGTGAGCTGCTTCTTATTCCCAGGTACAAGTTTCCTACAGAGAGCCCAGACTCATGTGCCGCCATACTGGGTGTCACAAAACCTGGTGTTGGTGTTGGTGGGATCTCTGGTCTCAGGTACAAGATAATTGTTTTCTTGTTGGAAAACTCAACCCTGCTCCTTTAATTATTTCTGCAAGTCTTGGTTCCCCACCCCTCCTCTCATTGAACAATTGATACTTCCGTAATCTAATATGAAATGTAGGCAAATGCCAATGCAACAGATCAAGATCCCTCTTGACCCTAATCCCTCCTGCATGGAAATTCTGGAGCTGCCCTGGCTGTTTTCCCTGATAAACCCAGCAAGACTTCGTGGTGTACTAGACAAGATGCAGAATGCAGTGAATTTCCCTGAAGCATCCTGCCCAGTGTTTATCTAGCTGCCTTGATTTTTCTTACTGACTAGACAGGATTAACAAGTATCTAAATGACTGGGTATGATTTTGGCTCCTTCATCAGAAATTATAACCAAGGCCAGGTCAGCCTTACATGAAGAGAGGTCAATTGCTGGCAGCTGACCTCATCTCTGGCTGATATTCTTCTGTATAATATGTATAACTTTCCATGTTTTAGAAACATTTGATGAATGCTAATAGAATATTCATCTATTAAAGATACTTTTATTTTTGTTACAATAATTATGTGAATATTTTTACAGTTAGTTGATTATGAATAATTTTTCTCTAATTTGAATTATTTTTTATGTCCTCGTGTTGTATTACAATACAATGATATAAGGCATGAACGTTATAAATATTTTTACATGAGACTATGAGTCATTTTAGCTAATTGTGTTGTTATAAAATTTAACTTATTCCAGAGATAATTCTATCACATTATAAGTGGAATCTATATGGGCTGTTGTCTTTCTCTTCATCCACAAAATGAGAGATTCTGGGTACCATGTAATGGGATTGGATCAGACAGATTGGGTTCAAATCTGGCTCAGTAGTAATAAGTATCACCTTAAGCCAGTCACCTAAATTCTCTGAGTCTTGGTTTCTTCCTATGCAAAATGGGTCAAAGTGCTTTGTGAAAAAATGTACCTTACACCAAACACCTTTCCAATGTACCCTACACATTCTATAGCTACTTAGCAGCAATTTACAGATATATTATGTTTAGTAAAAACTGAGAATACAATAATGAGGTCAAAGAGGTTATTAAAGAAAAAAACCTTTTTCATTCCTTCAGCTGAGGCTATAGTGTTGCAGCAGGAAGAGTACAGGTATGAGAAGGTCTGGTTCCAAATCTTGTCTCCGTTATGTCTCAGCTACTGGCAAATAATTTCTCTGAGTATAAGTTGCAAAAAAGAAAAAAGTGGATTGGGCCTAAATGGGGAAATTTTTGAGATGATTTGTCCTCAATACTATCCTACCCACGTTCCCTTCCAGTCTAGTAGAGCTCTCTTTTTTTCTTATTTCAGATTTTAAGCTTCCTTCACCCTTTATTCATATCTAGAACTTGGCAAAATATGTGTGGCAGAGTCAGTGCTTACCAAATATTCCATTGTGCCCCTTAAGTCTCCCAGCCGTCCTTAGAATTTAGGGCCTGATGACTAGGGCTGACCAATGGAATACGAATGGAAGTGACACATGTGACTTCTGGGTCAAAGCAGTTAAGAGCCAGTGTGTTTCCTTCACTACTTTCTTCTCTTGTTCTAGTGACCTGGGAAACCATGTATCGCGATGGCAGCCTCTAAGATGGAGAGAGCCTGAATCTCTGATTTGCGGGATAGATGGCCACCCTTGTCATGGCATTAGACTGTGTGTGAGGGAAAAATGAACTTTTGTTATGCTAACACACTGAAATTTCAAGGATCATCTGTTACAGCATTTAGTATTAATAATTCCAACTGAGCACATGTCATTCACTTGCACTTTTATAATTATGTGTTTGCCTTCCTTTTGCAATATGCACTGCAGCTTAGTTTTGCCTTTTCTAGAATTTCATTTAAATGAAATGATATAGCATAAATCTTCTGTGTCTGATGTCTTTTGCTCAGCATAACATTAAAGAGATTCATCTAGGCTTTTTCATCACTATTCTTTTTGATTGCTAAGTATTATCCCATTGTATGAATATATCACAATTTATTTACCACACTTACCTGTTGTTAGACATTTGGGTTGTTTCCAGTTTGGGGCTCTTACAAAAACATTGTTTGAAAAAAATGAGTATCATCTGTATATAAATATATTTTTTATTTCTCTTGAGTAAATATCTAGGAGTGAAATGGCTGGGTAGTAAGATAAGTATATATTTAACATTGTAAGAAATACCAAACTGTTTTCCAGAAAGGCCATATCATTTTCTATTCCCACCAACAATTTTGAGAGTTCCAGTAGCTGTACATCCTAAACAGTTCTTGGTATTTTATTTTTCTCCTTATTTTAAAAAAATTATTCTAATAGATGTGTGCAATATCTCATTTTGCTTTAATTTGCAAAATTAATTCTCTAATGACTAATGATGTTGATCATCTTTTTATATATTTATTTGCCATACATATCTCTTTTTTTAGTAAGTTTCTTTAAATTTTTTGCCCATTAAAAAAAAATGAGATTGTTTTCTTATTGAATTGAAAAATTTTCGTATATTCTAAATAGAAATCCTTTATCAGACACATGCTTTGCAAATATTTTTCTTCTGGCATATGGCTTGCCATTTTATTTTCTTAACAATGTCTTTTGAAGAGTAGAAACTTTGTGTACTGATAAAATCCAATTTATTACTTTTTTCTTTTTTTAATTCATCCTTTTTTTTAATCTTAAGAAATCTTTGCCTAATTCAAAGTCACAAAGATTTTGTTTTGTGCTTTCTTCTAGAAGTCTTACAGTTTTTGTTATATTTTTAAGTAATTGTCGTTTATGATGTGAGGCACATTTATTTTTGCATATAGATAACCAATAGTTCCAGCTCCGTTTTTGAAAATTCTGTAATTCCCCCCATTGAATTACCTTGACACTTTTTAAACCCATTTACCCAATTGGTCTGGATTTATTTATAAGTTCTCCATTCTGTTTCGTTGATCCATATATTTATATTTATGCCGATACCACATTAACTTGGTTACTGAAGTATTTCTTAAAATCAGATAATGGAAGTTCTACAACTTTGTTTTTCTACCCCTACTCCAAAGTCATTGAGGCTATTCTAAGTCTTTTGGATTTCTCCATAAATTGTAGAATCAGACTGTCACTTTTTACCAAAAAAACCTATGAGGATTTTGATTGGAATCATATTGACTCTGTACAACTATATAGAAAGAAATGACATCTTAACAATATTGAGCTTCCAACACACAGACACAGTATGTCTTCCTATTTATTTAGTTATCTAATGTCTAGTAGCAATATTTTTTTGTATTTCAGTATATATGTCTTGTATATATTTTTAAAAATATTTCCTAAGTGGTTCATATTTTCTAGTGTCATCATTAACAATATGGTTTCTTTGTTCCAATTTGCAATTGTTTTTGTTAATATATGGAAATACAATTGATTTTTATATTCTCCTTGCATTGTATGAACTTGCCAAATTCACTTATTAGGTTTAGTAGAGTTTTGGTAGATTTTTAAGAATTTATGCTAGTCAATCAAGTCACCTGCAAATACAGAAAAAAGAAAATTTTAATGATGGAGTTTCAGACATAAAAAAAGTCCCAGGAGGGACATTGGGAAGATGACTTACAGGTATGGTTTGTGAAAGATACTAAATTGATTTGTACATGAAGCTGACTTCAGATTTTGAGGGGAGGAACCCCCAAAACTCAAATTGTTTCCTTCCACAGATTTGTGTCTTAAATGTTCATTGTAGTGCTTTTCTGGATTTATGCTTAAGGTTAATTAGCATAAATTGTGCTAAAGGTTAAATTAAATATAGTTATTTAATGACTTCTCAAGCAGACCGAAAGAATTGGGATTTGAATTAAACTTTTAAGCAAAGTAACTACAATCATTTCTTGCAGAGGTGCAGGAAAGTCATAGTGTTATATTCATTCTTATGACAATCAAATTAAGCTTAAGTAATTATGATAAACAAGGAACATATATACAAATAATACTATCAATCATATATGCCTCTTTCAAGGTTATAACAAAAATAATTTTATGGTTAAATATTTCTTGATAAAAGTTCACCATATTTTATTCATTTAATTTCTAATATTATCCAGCTCTCTCCCATTCTTGCCAGCTCTGACTATTTCATTGTGTCTGTGGTTAATTTATATTCTACTGAAGGAATATCTTCCAGAAGAATATGCTTGTCTGGTTAAAAGCTTTGGCGGATTAAAAACCATAAGTCTTTCAAAATTTCAGAAGGCTATAGAACCAAATTTTTAGTCAAAGATACACTCGTAATGTTTTTATGGATAGTTCATTTTTAAATAATGCTAATCTTACATTATACTGATGCTGGTTTCTCTGAAATGCATATAGAGCTTTAAAATGTGCATTACTTTTTTAAATGTTCAGTTTCATTTCCCCTAAATGTTGATTTACTCAAAATAGATTTTTTTCCTCTGAGACTGCATTCCAGTCTAAATGTAAATTGAAACACACTAAGATTAAATTAAAATAACCATGAATTATGGGGCAGTTTCCTCACATGAAGTCTTTTCTTACTTAACCTTTCCATATGAAAGAGAGAATCTGTATTTGGTGTCTACTGAACCTGTTTGACATTCCAGAGATGTCAGAATCCTGAAGAATACATCTTAGCTAGTCTGGGTAATGCTTTTGTTGCATAAAAGAACTAAGCTGGAGAGGGATTTGTGATTTTTCAATTCTAGAAATAGTATGATGAAAAAACTAATGATCCCACACAGAGTTCAGTGTTTGTGTAATGTTTATTCAACCAGAGAGCCGTTTTTCTCTGCTATTAATCCTCAGCTTTTCTTAGACTCTGGCAGAAAGTATTGGTGGAAAGCAATGTTTCAGTAGCATGTTACATTTTATTAAATAAATGTGAGCATATGAGTGAATCACACAACTCATTTTGAAGTCAAGTACATTTCGTAACCGAACAATTTAACACTTTAATTTGTATTCATTTTCACGCTACAGAAAATGTTATTTCCCTCCCATCTCCCTGTTATCCTGCAAATTGTAAAGCAATAATTTAATGTAAAATCCAAAAATATTTTAAAGGGATCATTTTAAATATCCCAAAATGAGAAAGATCATTTTTGTAATGGCAAATATTATGCTTTCTCTTAACTTTCTTAAACTTGCCTTTACTTTCTTTTCCAAGTCAGTATGAAGATATCTTATGAAAACCTTTGAAATGTCTTGATCCACTAAAAATTCAAATTCCATTGCATGTTTTTCTCAAATCTCTCATCTTTTAGTCTTTGCATTTTCCCAGTGAACATGCCAATTCTGATGTCATTTTAGCTTCCCAGAATCATTTATCCATCCTTTTGTGAAGCAATTTGGAATCAATGTTGTTAAATCCTCAATATGGTGGCAAAGAATAGAGCTGGAATAGGTGAGAGAGACAAACAGGAGGGAGGGGGGAGTGAGGGAGAAAAAGAGGCAGAGAATCCTTTGGAATCTTAATCAAGTTCAGCCGAATTGCAAATCTAATTCAAAAAATTACAGCAACAACACTTGGAATTTATTAAACACTTATTACCTGGTAGGCACTACAGAAAGTGTCTTCCATAATTTGTCTCACTTAACTATACCTCTTCTATGAGGTAAGCAGTCTCGTTATCTTCATTGTAAAGTGGAGAAATGAAGGAATACAGAAATTAAGTGGCTTCTCCAGGTTACACAACTAAGAAATAGCAGAAATGTGACATGAACTCAGATTTGCCTGGTTCCAATGAATATTGCAACCCAACTTGCTGGCACTGCAACCAGCTCTATAAAGTCCATATATTTCTGAAAGGGCTTGTTTTCTTCTGAAATTACCCAGAATAAGCCAAGTCTTTCATTTTTGGTTCTATGTTCTTCTGACAAATTGTAGTCAAATTCTCACCAACCCCCCCAAAAAAAAAAAAAAAAACACAAAACTTTGAAAACTTATTCTAGATCTTTTGCACAAGTGTCTTTGTAAATAAAAAAACCCAGCATGAAACTTGCCCTATGTTAGTCAGCCAAATCATGCTGACGGCCCCAGAGGGGCTTGCTATATAGGAGTAGCAGTGCGAGAAGGATCTTGGAGCTGCTCTGGGTATTCCCAGACAAGCCTCACCTCAATGCCTGCAAACACTCTCCTTTGATTGCACTTGCATCTCATTACTGAACAAGAATCAACTTTTCAGCACTTTGTCTTTAACAGACTAGAATAGCTGTGGTTAGAGATGTAGAAATTTTATTTAAAATATGAAAATCTATAATAGGGCGAATCCACTCTTGTTCTCCCATCCCCCCATTTCCATCCCTAAATATATAGTCATCTTTGATCGGTCTCAGACAGGACAAACTGTCTGTGTCCTACTTTCAACTGCATTTGATTTCTTAAATAATGACTTCTATGTAACAAAAAGTATCATAAGAGGCTGCCCTTCATTCTAAAGCTGGTATAGAACCAATGTCCCAACACAGTGCTGAAGGATGCCAGCAGTATTTTCTTCCACCTCTAGTCATCAGCACTTGCATTCACAAAGCATTTTGTCTTATTTTATCTAGGGGAATGTTATATGGCAGTTAAATTTTAGCTAAAGTAATTACACTCCATCTGCTGAAACTTTTCACAACTTTTGAAGTATTCAAACTGCATAAAGCATTCTTTTGCTTCCAAATTTCTACTGAGTTCTTAAGCAACAAATTTTTGTTTAGTGGAAATAGTTGAGGAAAAAGACCTCCTGAGTAAGTTAATATTCTGATTAATTTAGATTTAATGTGAATGTCCTTTTGGTTAAGTCTTGGAACATTTTTCTTTTTTAATGATTTGTAAACATAACATGTGGAATGTAACGAAATTATTGAGAGCAGAGGAACGCTCAAGGGTTTGAATTCATTTTCTGAATGCAATTCCTGGAGAGAGCTGTGCAAATTGGCAGCCAGTGGACCCTCCACGCATCCTCTCAGAGTTCTTTTCTCACTTAGGTTTCAAGTCCGGCTTCTTTAGGTACTATTTGATCTTGAACAATTTCTTTATTTTTTTTCTGAGCCTCAGTTTTATCATCTGTAAAAAGAATAACAACTACCTCAAAGGGATGTTGTGAAGATTAAATAAGTTAATTCACATCAACATCTTAGCACAATCGATGTCTGGCAAAATACAAGTGCTGAGAAAATCTTAGCTCTCATTAACTTCTAGTCTTTGCTAACTTCAACACATACTTTGAAAATTGCTTTTCTTTGGATAAATACCACATAAATCAAATTGTTTTCTTGCTATTTGCCTCTGACTTTGGAAAAAGAGTTTGGTCGTAGCATAGAAAAAACTACTATCGCTAGCTGGCTCTGGATTTGAGGGCATATTAAATGTTTTGTGTAAGATGTAATAGTTATTTTATGCAAAGTACAAATAACTCGGTTAGGTTTGATGAATGCATATGTAAACATAAGAAACACTGGTTGGGTGACTCAAAAATATGAATTTCAAATTTCTATTTTGGATTCACAACAATCCTTACTAATCTGCATTGTTACTTTAATGGTTTCCACAGTGAACTGGCTGATGACCAAAGTTTGCACCTAATTAGATGGTCTGCCTGTTTCTCTCTTCTTTCCTTCTTCCTTTCTTCTTTTTCCTAAGATGGGCATGGCAAAGGGAAATAGGAAAAGGCTTATTTGTTCTCTCTCCAGTCCTTCTCTTTGACCATCCTCTCTGCGGTGGAAGGTCGATGTACAAAGGTCACCATCCAAGGCCCCTACAATAAACACTCTGACCTCACTGCCAAATCACTTTTCCAGAGAGCGCCACCAGATCATGTGTCACTTTCATGAACTTTTTGTCTGGCAAACCTGATGTTGTGCGTCACCTCCTTCTTAGTTAAAATGTGTGCTCTTTAAAAGAAAACACTATAGATGCATAGAAGCATATTTCCAGCCTGATTTCAAGAACCTTCTTTATTTCTTCTCTAAAAATTGAAAGGATATTTAAAATACAGTACCACAGCAGGAACCTAGAATTTACTAGTTAGCTTCTCATTAGCATATTATAGCATATGCTAGCTATATTAAATAATGCACTAAAAGAAGGTTACAATTCATGAACCATTCATTGTAATGACCTCATTTAGGAGGTGTATTTGAATTTCATTGAGTGGAAGAAGTCTTCAATATGATCAAAGAGTTGATTCATACAAATATTAAGTTTGTTTTGCTCACCTAAAAGCCAATTTTTATCACTTTAAATGTGTTTGCTTTAATCTTATTAAATAAACAGTGGTATATTGCTTACAACTTGGGCTTCACTAAAATGAATATGTTTTACATTTAACTTTTAAAACATTTTAATGTTTATTTCTTCATATTTTAACTAATAGTTTAAAATACTTTTTTATTCTTTAACCCCCAAAGCTAATTAATTTATCAATAATAAAACAAAAACAAATCACCTCTTCCCTCCAAAATATACTGGCTATTTTGTAGTTGTTATCATACACACAGATCTCATAATTTACTTTTAATTTATATTTATGGAGAAAAACTTTCACACACTTAATTTTTTAAAACTATTGGAATTATTTGATAACTGGTGTCTAGGTGTATTTTATACATTTTTCTAATCATTATTTTGTTCAGTGTCACATTTATCCTTAAGCAGGTTAAATATATATACTCCTTACATCTGCAAATTATGTCATCTTAAAAGAAATGTTTACATAAAATATAATAATTTTTGGCATTGGGATTACAAATATTTATTTATATTTTAAACTGCATACACTTTTCAAGTTTATTGACTTCTCTGAGTGCATTTAAGTGATTGCCTATATTTATAACTAATCAAATTAAAATTCTTCAGAGTTATTGTTCAAAAAAAAATCTAACTCTAATTTGGAAACAACAAAAAGCCTGTATATTTATTTTATGTTCTAAAGAACAGTTGAGAACTCAAAATATATTTGATTCTATGAGTCAGAAAAACAGATTTTTCACTATCCTGCTAGCTCTGATAGATTCACCAAATTTTACTGATATTTTTATATATAAGTGGCAGTTCTTATACTTTAGGAGCTTGTAGGTTATATGAATGTTACTTACATGTTAAAGAAATAATATATAATTTACCAAAGGGCAGTTATTTCAGCGGTACACAATCTGTCATTATTTTACAAGATGAAACACCTTATGAATTTACTCATGGCTAGTGCTGAGTGATAAAAAATTGTAAGTAGTTGTAAAAGAAAAGGTTTCTCTTAATAATCAACTGTAACGCCCCACCCCCTCCCCACTCCCCAAGGCCACCCATAATACTTAGAGCAGGAGAATGGAAAACTGGGAAAACAAAATCTTAAAAATGACAGGAACCATAGATTTACAGCACGGGCGCGGGGGGGAGGGGGCGGCAAGGAGGCAGCGCGGCAGTTGTCGAAACTCCAGAAAATGGATTGTCAGATATGCTATAGCTATGCAGTGCTCCCAAAGGCCCTATTTTGCAGATCCCCACAGGATATGAAATAATTTGTCCCCTTTAGTTACACCGATTAAAATTAGAGTGCTGATGAAGCTAATAATTATACTTGTCTTGCTTATGTCCATTTTCATTTCCTTATGGAAGAAACTCAGTACAAGACCATCCCTGGCTCACATAATGAATGGCAAACTCAGGACTGGCAAGCTCACAAGACTGTATTTTCCACCTGGTTGCCCAGTCTGAGCAAAGTACAACAATCTTCCCATAAGACTAATTTTGGAGGAGTGAAAATACATCATTTTCTTATATCCATTACTTTTTCTTCACTCTCATCAATATCTCCAGTGGCAGGCCATCTTTAGTGGGGACACAGATTTGAGATGAGGAAGGCTATCTAGTCTGCTAAGTTCACTAAGTACTTCTTTTGCACCAAGCCCCCAGCATACTGATATCAAATTTGAGCCTTGACAACGATCAGGTTTGAGACCAGGCATTGAATAGTTGAATTTATACCTGTTAAATTTGGGAATGTAAAGGGACTTCACTATTGCTTCTGAACAGCTTATTTTTAAATGCAAATAACTTTGGAAGAGATGGTTCATTGAACTGTTGGAGGTCACCTTTTCCTTATCTACAAAGATATTTATTAGATTCTTTCTTCTGTGGCCTAATGCTTAAGGTGCAGTGTCTGAGATAAACTGATAATTTGATACACCGTTGATAGTATTGAATGAGGATAATCTGCCTTGAGGGCGTCCTGAGGTTGGTAACATGAGGGGTTAAAGAAATCTCAAGAAGGGATCATTTTTAGTAAGTGACAGATTAAATGATAGTGTTGGGATTTGAACCCAGCTCGCCTGGCTCTAGAGCTTAAGCAACTACTTTCTATTTACTTGGTTCCTTATGGAGAACAGTGAAGATCTGAGTTTGGAATCTATGAGGGGAAAAGAGCCCAAAAAAGAGTGAGTGTAGGCGCTCCGCCAGCTAAATCACAAATTTCAATTTTGCTTCAGATCAGTTTTCACAATCTGTTCAGGGAAAGAGATAGTCTTGATCCCATGATCTCTCTCAGAAGTAGGAATCTGTTTTATTTTAGCTCTGCAAAGTCATGTCATGTTGGATTCATTTACTTTTTCACTATATCTCAGACTGATTTACAAATACAAATTGGTTCTATAAAAGAAAATAAATGACCATAATTACTTTTAAATGTTAAGTAAATATTCTAAAAATGGTACATGCCATTGGTTTTGATATTTTTTTTGTTTGTTTAATATGGAAACAGCCAAAAAAGCAAAGTAGCCCAAATAAAACTACTCTAAAATATATACATATATATGTAGATTTAAAAATCTTTAAAAGCAGGCAAATTTTTAAGCAATCACTTGAGTTTTATTGTATTATAGCTCTCATTTTCAAGGCAAGGTGAAAAGTTGGTGAAATTGTCTAGATAATTCTTAAGGAAAGATTACTTGTGTCCATATGCCCTAATGAATAATGACAAGAATGGTTAGCCTGCTCTAATCTCTATGTGGGTTTTTTTGACTGACTGATTGATTGGCTGGTTTTTTTGGCTTTAAATCTATTCTCTAAAATCCTCAGGAAAATTTGCTGTAAGTATATAAGCCAACTGTGGTTCCTAAAAATTTGCTTTTCTTTTTAAATTGAAAGACATTTGGTGAATTTTCTGTTCTACAAATAGCAATTTAGGCAGGAACATTCTGGGACTGATTTTAGGATCATTCCTCAGTTCTAAATTTCACTTTGCCAGGAGAGATTGGTCACACTCCACCAGTCTGTGTTGTTTTGGAATTTGGAACTTCTCATTATTGGAAGTCATTACCATATATTGTTTTGGGAAATAACTGTTTAGCTATCAGTAGTTTCCAGGGAAGCCATTCTACTCACTTTCCTGTTCTGAATCAACAAATAGATCTGTCATTACTCAGGCCCCTGGGCAAATGTCTATATAATAAGGTCTAGTCTGGGGAGTAGGAAAAGTGGGGAATAGGGTTGGACTCATGAGAGTCATATGACAAGTATCAGCCAAATCATCTCAAATATTGCTTTCATTTTAAAGTTTAAGTTGGCATAAATTGTTTTTGATGCAACTGGAAGGTTATTATTTAGCCTAATATCCCCTGGAGGGACTGGTTTTCTGGATGATGGCATGGAGGCACATGATTAAATTAATAGTAGCAGGGTGGGTAGCAGGAAGCCAGAGTAAGCCCATTCAGATGAGTAAAGATCTAATCAAGTACCATATCAGCAAGGTAAAGTTAAAGAGCATTTGGAAGGAACCACCAATGCCAAGGTTTCTTTGCATGAAATATAGCACAAGTTCAGGCTTCTAAACTCTACGTACCTCTGACCTTTGGCTCTTTTATGTCTCTATTTTTCTAGCCTGACAGACCACATGCCAATGTGCAACCCAGAATCCTTCACCCTTGTGATTTATGGCTTACAGCTGCTTCAGTGTCTCAGACATGGCAGCTGCTATTCAGATGTCTTCAAACCGGAGAGAGAGCGTTAATGTGAACTTGAGTGGCTGCAGAAGAGAAGAAGAAAAGTTGATGAAAAAATCATCTGAATTCAGCCCCCAAGCTTTCCATTGATCTTTGCCTTGGGGGCCAAGCAAAATGTTTGGTTTATTTCATAAGCTAATTAGGTGTGTGAAAGGCTACTTGGCATCTGCTATTGACTGAACCCAACAAAAGTGATCACCAGGCTGGGTAATCAATGAGGGATCGATAACAAGCGTATGATTGGATTAGCCATTTGATCAATGCTGTGTGCTAATATATTAACAAGCAAATTACTGAGCAGCCCTTAAGAGCAGAATGCTGACTCTGATTGCATTACAAACTACTGAGATCTAATGACCACTGAGTGCAAGGGGTTACTTACACAAATCAAGACCTGAAAGTACTTTTTCCTTGAAGATTTCTCCTCTCCCAAAGAAAATTCTTTTTTAAGTGATATTGAAATTAAATTACAATTAGCAAGGAGTTGCACTGGGACACCTAATTTCCAAGCAGATATTATTCGTAAGGAAGAGGGCTCACGAAGTCTAGATAAAATAACCCGGAGAACTTTGAGGAAAACCTAGATAAATAGCAAAAAGGGCAAACACGAAAAATGCCAGAATAGTCACTAATATTTTTTTCAATAAAATTTTAGTAAATGGATTCCCAGTTTGGATATATAGAGCTCTCTCATGATAGACCTAATGGTGTTTCATCTTTATCAAAACCATATATGTCTTCCCAGCTCCCATTCTTGTTTTAAAGTAATCTATTATCTTAACTATTTCGTCTCAAAAATGGGTAAACAATGAGATACATCTGCGTGTATGTGTGTGTACTTGTGTATATGTGTATGCACAGAGTAAAGAATTCTGCCTAATATGGAAAAGTGTACTTTTGGGAAAAAAAAGAGAGAGAGAAAATTACATGACATAATGTAATTACATTACATGGATGAGTAAAGAAAATATCTTCCACTTTCTAACTCTTTGGAACTTGGTAGTATTACGTGATTCTATAAGTGACTTTATAAGAGTCAAAAGCCACAGAGCAGAGCTTTTCCCCTATCCTGCCTTCCCCATGATTAGGTGAACCATTTATTCAATTGATTGTCCTCTTTCTGATTCCCTAAGTGGAGACCAGGCGAGCCTTTGCTCATTTTCTTTCTTAATCCTTTTCCTTTTAAGAAACCTTTTTTTGCCTTTTGCCTCAGGGAAGCTGAACCGATTAGTTTGAATTCTCCAGTGTTATTTGCAGGCTGGAAAGGTCTCCCCAGGCCCCTGAGGCAGAGTGGCAGCCAGAGCAGCAGTGAGGCAAGGTGTGGCGGGCTCCCGTGGCGTGGAGCCTCCAGTCCTGACAGGCCACTGCCGCCAGGCCCAGGCAGGCAGCAGCTGACAAAACAGCCAGCCAGGCCTGCAGAAACTGGGAGGCAAGAGGGGAGAGGCTGTCAATCAGCATCACAGAAGTGCAAGCAGGGAATATAATCTCTGATGGAGCCCTGTCAATTTCAAGACTTTAGGGTGAACCAAGATTGGTCTGCCTGAAGCTGAAATGCCTAGTATCTCAGGGTTGTGTGTTTGGGCACTAGGGGATATAGGCAGATTGTCCCACTTGACAGAGTTTCAATCTTTATATCTTCTGAACCCAAATAGCTAATTCACTGACATTGAAAATACCTAATGATGTTTTTATGAGAACTATTTTTTCCATTTGAATAAAACTGCAGATATACAATGATCGCAGTGATGGTAGTCCTCTCAGACCTAGACTTTCACAGTGTTGCCTCATGTGGAAAGCCCTCTTCTGTGTTTTTAAATACTTTTTTAATGCCTACCAAAGCATAATGTACAGGAAGCTAGCCGTATACAGTTAAAGGGCTTAATTTTCTTTAAATATGACAGTGCATGAAACTATGAAATCATCACATTCGTTGTTCATGGAATCTCACCCAACACTTTCTCACAGTGAAGTTTTATAGATTAATGACAAACCTTTGGGATCTGATGAAATCTACATTACAGTAGCGTATGGTGCAATGATATAATAGTCTATGCTACAAAATTAATTCCTTCAGTCATCAATTATTATATCCATGGCAAGGAGAAATATATTTCAAATAAGCAGAAAAAGCCCATATAATAAATTTTCATGTTCATTAAAACCTTAAACAGATCAGTTGAAGAATATCCCATCTCTCATAAACGACAGACAGGTGACTATAATGCTATAAATCCCTTACCGCAATGTTGCTGGTTAATGCCTCTGACACTATTCTACTCTTCTCCTTTGTAGTGTTATTAATTTGAAGGTTTTTGTGATAGCATCATAAATATTTCTCCAGAAAGAACCAGATGAATGGCTCTGAATGATAACGATTATTATTATTTACAGTAGGAACCATTGGGGGTGGGGGGAGGGGAGTAGGCTTTTTGCTAATTTTGTAATATGCTAGTTTGCAGGAAGAACTAAGAAGGAAGAGTGAGTGATAACAATAACAGACAAAAAAATGCCAATGTTCAACAATTCATTCAGATTTGTGGCTATTTTACTTGGGGGAGAAAACAAGATTTTAAGTGATATGATAAACATCATTATTAAAATCAATTACACCCTGAACATCATCTAAAATATATGCATCTTCTAATCAACAGGTTTTTTTAATCTGTTTGGTTTATAAACCATCTCGTTTTACCTAGTTCCATGTGAAGCTTAATGACAGTGAATATTAAAAATTTAACGTGATATTTTCCATTAGTTTGAAGATTGTTGTGTTTCAAAATCTCAATGTTCTTTGGCTTTAGCTAACCCTTATAAAGCCTGACGTTGCCCTCATCGGTGTGGGGATAAAAGACATGTTCTTCTGCCTGCTTTCACCTAGAGAGGATTCATCTTCCCAAGACATTAGTGGTAACATTCTTGAAAGCCCCAGAAAGCTGGACTATGACTTGCTTACAATAGATAGCCCATGTGTTATCCTGTGAAAGACTGATGTTTAATCAAGACGAAAAGGCAGAGATAGGTGGTTAGCTGATGTATAGACAAGTGGCTTACAGGTAGAGAAATGTTTCTGATTAAAAAAAAAAAGGTTGTAAAATACTAGTTAAGAGTTTACATACCCATTTGGATGACTATTATTTTAAAAAGACTAACCACTTCACACTCATTATGATGGCTGTTTAAAACATACCAGAAAATGGCAAGTGTTGGCAAGGATGTAGAGAAATTGGAACCCTTGCACATTTCTGGTGGGGGTGTAAAATGGTGCCGCCAGTATGGAAAACAGTATGATTGTTCCTCAAAAAAGTAAAAATAGAATTACTATATGATCCAGCAATTCCACCTCTAGGTATATACCTAAAAGAATTGAAAGCAGAGACTCAAACAGATATTTGTACTCCAATATTCATAGCAGCATACTTCACAATAGCCAATAGGTGTAAGCAACCCAAGTGTCCACAGATGGATGAATAGATAAACAAAATGTGGTCTATATCTACAATGGAATATTATTCAGCCTGAAAAAAGAAAGAATTCTGACACATGCTACAACATGAATGATCCTCGAAGACATTATACTAAGTGAAATAAGTCATAAAAGGACAAATATTGTATGATTTTACTTATATAAGGTATCAAGTGTAGTTAAATTCTTAGAGATAGAAAGTAAAATGGTAGTTCCAGGGGCTGCGAGGAGGGGGAATTACTATTCAATGGGCACAGAGTTTCAGTTGGGAATGTGAAGTTCTAAGGATGGATTATGGCAATGATTGTACAATAGCGTGAATGTATTTAATGTCACTAAACTGTACACTTAAAATGATTAAAATGATAAATTTTATGTTATGCATAGTTTGCCACAATTAAAAAATACTAGTTAAGGGAGAACCTACAGAGATATCTATGACCATACATCTCCTCCCTGCTTTTTGGGGAGAGAAAGGAAGTAGTCATCTGCCAAATTGCATGTTGCATTTTTTTCTCCTTCTTTTGGGGACTCTGGCTAAGGAAAAATATATATATTTTTTTCATTCCTGCACTGCCCTTGGCCACCTAGAAGTGAGGTTTGAAGAGAATGCTGAACAAAGCACTGAACTAGTCATGCTGACCTCAGTCCATTTTCCAAAGTAAGGTTTATTAATTCACAAAGGTGAACTCTGCCTATTAGAAGCTTCCTCTATTGCAGTACGAAGAGTTGCAACCTTTACTTTTTAAACTTCATTCAGTAAATATTTTCTGAGTGATTATGCGCCAGGTTCTACTATAGGCCCCACTTTGCTCAAGACCATGTTCCGCATCCTCAGTAGGATTTGTGGTCATTCCAGCTCTTGCCTAATTACTATCTACACAGACTGCCATGATATGGTTAATGCCTGTCTCAGGGACTAGGGCTGTCACACCAACAAACCAGTGTCCTTTAAAGACATGTCATTGGTCAATGAGTTCTGAGTTTTCTCATTTTTTTGAACCCCATTTATATTGTTTGCCTTGTAGGGGAAACAAAAATTTCACTAGTATATCAATAGTATTAAATGATCATGATAAATACCACTTCTTCAATGCGTACAGCACCTGCAGCTTATGTAGCAGTTTTATCTACTGTCTTACACCTACCACCCAGTACTCTTACATTTTGAGGTTTGTTTTTCTTATTCATAAATATCAAGTAAATATCAAGTAACCCCAGTGTCTAAAGATTACAAAGTCTCTTATATTATATTATATAATATAATATTATATAATACAAAGTCTCTATTATATTATATATATAATATTATATTATATAATATTATAATAGAGACTTTGGGTCTAATCTTTAGACACTGGGGTTACTTGATATTTATCCTCATTTTAAAAGTATGAAGTATTTGATATATACAAAAGGATATGTGTAAAATATGCATAAATTATGGAGCATAATAGAACAATACCAATATAGTTTGAACAGCCTTCTTACTTCTCTTGGATCCCATGTAACCTCTCAAGTGGTAATACTAACCTAATTTTAAAAATCAATGTCTTCCTTTTCCACTATATATGTATTTATCTCTAAGCAATATATTGTTTTTCTTTTGTTTTGAATATTTAAAATGGTCCCATGATACATATATTGTCTGAAACTTGCATTTCTCACTCACTTTGTTTTTGAAATTCATCCTTTTTGACACAGGTGGCTACCGTTCCATTCATTTTGCTGATGAGTCGTATTTCATTGCATGAATACACTACAATGTGTTTATCCATTTTCCTGATGAGGGAAATTTAGGTTGTTTTCAGTATTTTTTTTTTCTTCTGTAGAGCATTGATGTGAATGGCCTGTGCTTGCCTTCTCTCTCCTGGTGCACTTATGGTGCAAAAGCTTTTCTAAGACTGAAGTTGGGGAGAGGAAAGGAGTAGAATATGCTAATATCAATTATATATTTTCTTCTTTTAAAGATAAAAGGGAAAAAACTGGACTCTAACTCTTCAAATACCACACACACAATACATACACACACACACACACACAATACCACACACACCCCCACTGCAATCCATATTTCAGTTTTGCTTATGGACCTCTCGAACAAACGATGATATTTATTTTTTAAGGAATTAATTAATTCCAACCATTGAGCACTGCTTTAGTACTTATATTGAATAATTAATACCTGTAAAAAGAAGTAAATAAGAAATATACAAGCATATTTAATGCAACCTGCAAATACTCTAGCCAAGAGTTTAAAGCATCAGTATTTCAATTGAGTTTTTCATTCATTTAATCAATTTGTATTTATTAAGTGCTCAATCTGGAATGGGCACTGTAGTAACTACTGGGGACATAGCAAGGAACAAAACAAGCATGATCTAGACAGCAGTCTCCAACCTTTTTGGTACCATGGACTGGTGCTCCTATGAGAATCTAATGCCTGATGATCTGAGGTGGAGCTGAGGTGGTGATGCTACCACTGGGGATAGGCTGCAAATAGAGATGAAGCTTCACACTGGCTAGCCCGCCACTCACCTCCTGCTGTGCGGCCAGGTTCCTAATAGGCCATGGACTGATATTGGTCCATGGCTCTGGGGTTGGGGATTCCTAGAAGACAGGTAATAACTACATGGGATAGTTTCATGAGAAAGAGAAGTGCAATGTGCTTTAAGACTGTGATGGGGGACCAACCAAGTCTGCAGATACAGGGAGGAGGAGCAAAGAGGCCTTCCCAAGAGAAAGGATACTCAGATGAAACCTGCAAGATGAGAGATGCTCTTACAGGTTAGAGAGGCCCAGGGTGGCAGGTGGGAAGGTGAAGATGAGGAAAGAGTTAAGGAAACTTTCAGGTTTCTGGCTTGAGTATTAATCTATTGCTCTATAATTTAACACAAAAAAAGCAAAAGTAGCATTTTAGGTTCTACTCTAGTATTAGTAAAAAAGAAACAGTTACTACTGGTACAACCATGAATAAAAGGAATTGCCAACGTGTTTCACAATGAAGTTAATATTAGAAGTCAACATCTACCTTGAACAAATTGCTTCATCTTTTTCTCATATTCCTTTCCTGTCCATGCTCCCCTCAACTCATGTCACAATCCTCAGCTCTTTCAGTCTAAACCCTTCCCTCCATCAAGACGTGCCTCCAGCACCATCTCCTCAGCAAAGTGGTTCCTGATCTCTCCACAAACAAATCCTCTCTCCAGAGCTTTCCTGGTATTTCCCTACTGTTGCTGACACAGATCATCACTAATCTGTTTTACTCACCCAACCTTTGGAGGCAGGAACTATGTTTTACAGGCATTTTACAGTCATAATTTCTGCATCCTCCCACCTCTTTCCACTCTGCAAGAGCACTAGAACACCTTGGCTCTTGATCGATGTGCCGTTGACACTGGTAATTAATCCAGAGGCCCAGGAATCGTTATTTTGTAACCTTAATGGTCACTCACAAAGAGAGAGATTTTGACTATAAAATTATCTAGTCACACATAATATAATAAAATATAATATCTCTCAAGAATATGTTCATTTTTATTGCTATTTATAAAATAAAACAATCAAGTTTCATAATATCTAGATACCCAAACACTAAACACCTGAATCACTTAGTGTTTATTTTTTGCTCAGCATCAAAATATAGCAAATATTCATATCTGTTGGGTTCTAGGCAAAAGTTTCTGGAGAAATTCAAACAGCCTGCATTTTAAAATAGTGCACATGAACCACATATATTTCTAAGAAAAGATTCATGTCTTGATGCAGAATTATATCTCACTAGTCCCTATTAATAGTTTTCTTTAAATTAAAATAAAATTATACACACGTATATATATTTGCACATATAAGTACGTACACACACACACACACACATACATACATGTTTTGTGAAAAGATAAAAGGCAAGAGCTAATTTGAAGTAGTGATGTATACTCTAAATATCTAAATCTAAATCTATAATCTAAATTTTAAAGTTTAACTCTACTAAAATTTCCCCTCTCTTTATAGAAGAAACAGTATGTCAACATTTTTTAGTATATACTTGTATTAATACTTATGCACAGGCATGTATTTAATGATGTAAAATTATTGATTACCATTTGTTTATTATACAAATTCTTATCGAGAAATATTCTGAGATTTTTTAAAGATAACATTTCTTCATAATTATGAAGTATTTTTATTTAAATGTTGGTATAACATGAGAAGAAAGATTATAGTTTTAATAGCTTCTTGGTTTATATAAGTGCACTCAAGACACTGAATGTTTAAATGTCTGTCCAAAGTCACATTCTTAAATAAACTTGGAGAAGGACTGTGATGTCTTCTCTCTCAGGCTAGCAGTGGTTTCTTCCACTACATTTTATTTCTGCATCTCTAATCTGTCTTGGCCATATCTCTGTAGAATCAGACAGAACCTAGGGATGACCCACTGAAACAATTTTTTTTAATGTCTTATTAGTAGAAAACTTTTAAAATTTTGATTTAGTCCCAGATTGAGCTGGCTAGAATAAATGTTGGGCCCGTTTGACTTGTTTTTTTCAAAATGGAAAAATCTTTTAAGATATCACATTATTTTCTTTTGACTCAATTGCATGAAATCCAGTAGGATTTTCTAGTTTGAAAACCAAGAAAGATATCTAATTTAGTTAAACAGAAATTACAAAATATTCTTCTTATCTAGAAAGTGAATATTAATTATTTTATCACTTTCAAATAAATAATTTCTGTTATTTATTTTAATACATTATTGATACTTATAGTTTCTTAGTTAAAACATGAAATTATATTTGAAATATAGAAAAATAATGCCTGTAAAAAGTAAAAAAAGAAAAAAAAAAACAAATGATACCCTGGGAAACAGCATGTACTTGCATTTTGTTTTAATTAATTAGGGTTAAGTAAGAAGAGTTATAAATTTCTTTTATACCTTTCACGAATTGTTGAGATTTTCTTTGATAATGTGCCAGGAAAATGCATATGTACTTTATAGATAAAGAATTATCTACTTATAAAACCTCATATCATTCTAGCTGAGTTATGGAATTTCCTATTGAAAATATTATTAATATTATTGCTTAATATTTTCATGCATTAGGAGAAAGAAGTGATTTTTTACATGTGCATTTATGTATACATTTCATGATCAT